>NC_134359.1:41432730-41695230 GCF_048569485.1 Anomaloglossus baeobatrachus
TCTCTGCTCCCATTAATACAATGTCAGAACAAGAATCTGCATTCAGACCACGGCTCCTGGCAGGATTCATGAACGATGATGACGGGAGGAGTTTTGGTGTCTATTCTTGGATCAATAGTCGTCCTGCTAATTTTATAATCCTTCACAACGAAGACACAAGGAAAGGAGCAGATGAGTGGAGGAAGTCAGGAAGATGAAAAGTAATATATAGTAGAAGAAGATGGCAATACGAGCCTTGAGCAAAGCTTCTCAGTGAAGTGCGATTCTCTTTCTAAGACTGGATACATGGACTCCTTTTGCTACAAGTGCATAGTATCAAGGCCGACCCAATGAATGTCAACCCAACTTTTAAGTATGGGGTTCACCGAACTCCCCCCTGATGTTCTGGGTAAAGAAAGATCAGACATGTTGGATTTCAACATGACCAATCGCTTGTCTCCGCAAGGACTAATAACACTGTGTCGTTAGAAACTGATGTCCACTATGGCTTTAAAGTAAACATTTACTGTTTTACCCAAAAGCTGGACCTTCTTTAAACCTCTTGGAGATAAACAGTGGTCAGAAATAAAAACGTCTTGGCTCCCAATTTACATGAAAAAAGACCTTCTTAGTCGCTCAGTCATGGTCATTTGAAAGTCAATTAGAATATCTATCGACAGAACGACAATTTGTGATCTTACATTGGCCAAACTAATAAGTGAGAAGTAGGTGGATGAATGGAACAACTATAGTTGTTTAAGGTGGACTTAAATCTCCATGTCACGGTTCCACTGTGAGGAGCATTTTGCATTTGTAATGCTTTTGTCACAGCTTTTGAAAAAGATCTGCTGTGTCTTGTGCACTTGCTGACAGGTTGTCTTTCAGCACTAGGGTCCATGCTGCTTTTGGGAGGTGCCTTCACAGATGCGCCTCGTTCTTGGTGATTGCTCTGCTTCTTTACTAGGCTTGCTCTGTCTGAACTTCACAAGTTCAACCTCCTGTTTGCTCAGTGTGCTCCTGGCTCCTGTCTGGTGTAAGTGTTCTGATCCGGCTTCTGACCTCGGACCTCTTCCCGACCACGTCTCTGTCTGCTCCCTGAACCTTATACGTTACCTCCTGGCTTCTGACTTCGGACCTCTTCCTGACCACGTCTCTGTCTGCTCCCTGAACCTTATACGTTACCTCCCGGCTTCTGACTTCGGACCTCTCCCTGACCACGTCTCTGTCTGCTCCCTGAACCTTATACGTTACCTTTCGGCTTCTGACCTCGGACCTCTTCCTGATCACGTCTCTGTCTGCTCCCTGAACCCTATAAGCTACCTCCCGGCTTCTGACCTCGGACCTCTTCCTGACCATGTCTCTGTCTGCTCCCTGAACCTTATATGTTACCTCCCGGCTTCTGACCTCGGACCTCTTTCTGACCATGTCTTTGTCTGCTCTCTGGATCTTATACGTTACCTGCTGGCTTATGATCCTGGCTTGTCTGACTACCCTTCTATTCATACTGCTTGTAGTGTCTAACATCACAGTTCATGAATGAATGAATATAATATTCATAAAGCTAAAGGCTCCAGAATTCTGGCATAAATTGTACCAATAAACTGTCATTTATAACTTTTACCATATGTATTATGTGTTTAGAGACATGGTCTAGCTCAAGAGGGTCTAGTCTAATGTGTGACATCATGTGTCAAAGCTGTCGTACAAAGTTCTGGCACAAAACCAACTAATAAGTGATGTAGGTAATTAGTCTAGAAAGCCTTAAAATCAATTAATCAAACAGGATGTAAGTATAAGGAGAGACCTGTCACTCAAGGGGAGTGTTTTAAGGAGAAGCCGCCAGGGACCAGCCTCTAGGACTAGTCACAAAAGCGACATGGTCCCCGGCCGGCTTTGAAATGTATGTTTACTCTGTAATGCCGCAGAGTAGCAGAGAATAGATATGATAGAGCCAGTGTCTGATTCATGCTGCTCTTGGTTCTTGTACTAGAAATTTCTCTCTTCATTTCAACATTTTCGGCCTCCTGACTGGAAGATATAGGACATAGTGCCATTAGTCAGAATTAATGTAGTCCTAGGATAATTGGTAATGCTTCAAACTAACATATGAATACAAAAATAAAAGAATAGAACAGGCGTATCACTAATGAAGCAGAGGGATAACCCAAACGTGTTCAAACTTTTATGGAAACAACCAGATAATACAGGGCATTGTGTTTCGGCAACAATCAAATGCCTTCCTCAGGTCAATGTGCATAAATGCTTTACCTCATTTTGAGCTCACCTAACTGATCCCACCTGTGATGTCACAGCAGCTCACCTAACTGAACCCATCTATGATGTCACAGCAGCTCACCTAACTGAAATCCACCAGTGATGTCACAGCAGCTCACCTAACTGAAACCCGCCTGTGATGTCACAGCAGCTCACCTAACTGAAACAAGCCTGTGATGTCACAGCAGCTCACCTAACTGATCCCAGCTATGATGTCACAGCAGCTCAAATAACTGAAAGACACCTGTGATGTCACAGCAGCTCCCCTAACTGAAATCCACCAGTGGTGTCACAGCAGCTAACCTAACTGAAAGCCACCTGTGATGTCACAGCAGCTCACTTAACTGAACCCATCTATGATGTCACAGCAGCTCACCTAACTGAAACCTGCCTGTGATGTCACAGCAACTCTGTCACAGCAGCTCAAATAACTGAAAACCACCTGTGATGTCACAGCAGCTCACGTAACTGAAATCCACCAGTGATGTCACAGCAGCTCACGTAACTGAAATCCACCAGTGATGTCACAGCAGCTCACGTAACTGAAATCCACCAGTGATGTCACAGCAGCTCACCTAATTGAAATCCACCTGTGATGTCACAGCAGCTCGCCTAACTGAACCCAACTGTGATGTCACAGCAGCTCACCTAACTGAATCCCACCAGTGATGTCACAGCAGCTCACCTAATTGAAACCTACCTGTGATGTCACAGCAGCTCAAATAACTGAAAGCCACCTGTGATGTCACACCAGCTCATTTAACTGAAAGCCACATATGATGTCACAGCAGCTCACTTAATTGAACCCACCAGTGATGTCACAGCAGCTCACCTAACTGAAAGCCACATGTAATGTCACAGCAGCTCACTTAACTGAAAGCCACCTGTAATATCACAGCAGCTCACTTAACTGAACCCATCTATGATGTCACAGCAGCTCACCTAACTGAAACCCACCTGTGATGTCACAGCAGCTCATGTAACTGAATCCACCTGTGGTGTCACAGCAGCTCTCCTAACTGATCCCATCTGTGATGTCACACCAGCTCAACTAACTGAAAGCCACCTGTGATGTCACAGCAGATCACCTAATTGAACCCACCAAAGATGCCACCTGACATAAACACATTGGTTATATCATCAGGAGCACACATGACTGAACTTTGTGATCTCACAATTCATAATGCGGTCCAAACACTAAGAAAAGTTACCACCAGATCTAGTGTATAGACCAGAATATTAGGCCCTTTGCCTTATGAAGAGCACTGTGCCTATTGGTAAATTAGGTCATTGGACTCAGGATTTTGTTTTTTTCCAATAGTTTCTAAAAGTATCCAAACTTTACTTGAATGAAAGTTTTAGAAGTGAACCCAAAAGCGTAAAGTTTACAGTTCGGTAATCCAGCACAATTGCAATAGAATATTTGCTAATGGTTTCCTTGCAAACCTCCGTGGTTCTGCCCTCCCTTGGGTTTGCAAGATCAATATTAATCTATAAGATTTGTGAAATCTGCAGGAATTGCTCAGCTTCTCCATCCACAACATTAAACATTTACAGCAATCATTTCTCGGGGATTTACTCTTGGCCGCTACTAAAGTAGACGATTATGAGGGCTTTTTAATAAAACGGAAATAAGTTCACCAAAAAAATATGGAAACATATAAATAAATTGGTTTCAAACATTTGTGTCGAGAGCAGAAAGAATCTACATCCTCCGGGTCATGGCCCATCTGGGCACACAGAGCCATTTGGTTAGAATATACCGGTGCTTGCCCAATAATGTACTTACCGCTCTTTGTCTTTCTCCACTTGCTGGGCCATTATCTTTTTCAGCTGCTCTAGGCGCTGCAGATCCCGGCTCTGTTGCGCTTCCCACGCTTGCTGTTTTTCAGCTTTGTACTTTTGTATCTGTCGCGTGAATAAAAAAAAAAAAAAGAATTTTCAAACTAAACTGCGCCGAGGCCTGCGTGACAAGCCGCACAAAGAAATCCCCAATGCTAGAGTATTGTTTCTTGCAAATATGGTTATGTGTAATTGTGCTGTGAGGCTTGAAATCCCCGGCATTGTTTTCCTGTGGTTTCATTGTTGATTTCATTTCTAAGTGGAAACATTTATAAGACAAAGCTACTTGTTGGGTAATTTCTCCAACCTGCACCTTTTACTTAACTTGTATACTCGGTTATTATAGATTGAATTCAGACCTGTGCCGCATGAACAGCTGCTGTTACGGACTCCTACCTGGACCGGTACAATTTTCTTCTATTTTTAGCGTCAGAACGAATAAATAGTCAAAAAATCTAAACAAAAACTTTCTCATTGAATAAATAGTAAAAAAAAAAACTTTCAAAAAGTCTTTAAAAAAAAAATAAATTTTTTTTTGTTCTGCAGACCATTATATCTACATGGTAACAGACTACAAACAAAGTTTCTGTAGTCTGATCCTGCAGTCCAACCCATTCTCTTTTCTCCCTAACGTTATGGTAATGTGGGTAGATGGGAAATACATATACTGTAGTTCAGACTTTGACATTCAAAAAAATCCAGTAGGTCTTGTTTCCTAATAAACATAAGTCATGCCTGTGTTAGGCCTCACTCTAAAGGCCCATTTACACACAAAGATATCGCTAACGAGATATCGTCTGGGTCACGGTGTTGGTGACGCACATACGGCCTCGTTAGCGGTCGTTGTGTGTGACACCTTTTTGCGATCAGTAATGATCGCAAAAAGGTGTCAAATCGTTCGTCATGTACACGTCGTTCATTTTCAAAAAATCGTTCTTCATTTGGAACACAGGTTGTTCGTCGTTCCCGAGGCAGCACACAACGCTATGTGTGACACCGCAGGAACGAGGAACAACGTCGTACCTGCAGCCGCCCGCAATGAGGAAGGAAGGAGGTGGGCGGGATGTTCCGGCCGCTCATCCCTGCCCCTCCGCTTCTATTGGGCGGCCGCTTAGTGATGCCGCTGTGACGTAGCACGAACCTCCCCCTTAAAGGAGAGATTGTTCGGCGGCCACAGCGACGTCGGTGAACAGGTAATTGCGTGTGACGCTGCTGTAGCGATATTGTTCGCTACGGCAGAGATCACCCCGTGAAGCGCCACCGACGTGGGCGGGTGCTATGCTCGTGACATTGCTAGCGATGTCGCAGCGTGTAAAGCCCGCTTTAGGCTGGTTTCACACATCCGTTTTTTACCGCCAGGCACAGTCCGGCAAAAAAACGGATCTGTCGCATCAGTTTTTTCCATGCGTTCCTTCCGTTTTTTGACGGATCCATTGTGATACTGAGCATGCTCAGTTCAAAAAACCGGATCCATCGTTGGATTCCATCATATGCCGGATAACAACGGATCCAGCGCCCATAGGCTTCCATTATACAACATGCCGGTCGGCGCTGGATCCGGCGTGTTCCAGTTTTTTGCCGGAAACGAATAACATTGCATGCTGCGTCCTTTCCATCAAGGACATCCGGCACAATCCGGAAGATATAGGACATAGTGCCATTAGTCAGAATTAATGTAGTCCTAGGATAATTGGTAATACTTCAAACTAACATATGAATACAAAAAATAAAAGAATAGAACAGACGTATCACTAATGAAGCAGAGGAATAACCCAAACGTGTTCAAACTTTTATGGAAACAACCAGATAACACATCGAGGTTCGGCAACAATCAAATGCCTTCCTCAGGTCAATGTGCATAAACGCTCTACCTCATTTTGAGCTCACCTACCTGAACCCATCTATGATGTCACAGCAACTCATGTAACTGATCCCACCTGTGATGTCACAGCAACTAACCTAACTGATCCCACCTGTGATGTCACAGCAACTCATGTAACTGATCCCACCTGTGATGTCACAGCAACTCATGTAACTGATCCCACCTGTGATGTCACAGCAACTCATGTAACTGATCCCACCTGTGATGTCACAGCAGCTCACCTAACTGAAACAAGCCTGTGATGTCACAGCAGCTCAAATAACTGAAAACAACTACAGGTCAATGAGGAATAAAATGGATCCGGGATCCGGCGCCGGATCCGTTTTATCCGCATTTCGCCGGATTGTGCCTGACGGCAAAAACCGGATGTGTGAAAGCAGCCTTAGGCCAGAGTCACACTTGCGAGTGCCTCGCGTGTAACTCGTGCGAGTCTCTCATTGA
The DNA here is from genome assembly GCF_048569485.1 of Anomaloglossus baeobatrachus. NCBI lineage: Eukaryota > Metazoa > Chordata > Amphibia > Anura > Aromobatidae > Anomaloglossus > Anomaloglossus baeobatrachus. Next base: position 41,439,149 of record NC_134359.1, read on the forward strand.
ATCATCCGGCATGGACTCGCACTCTCCTGACAGGAGCAGGTTGGCTGCATGTATGTCTATGCAGCTGAGATGCTCCTCTCCTGAGAGTGTGAGTCCATGCCGGGTGATTCAATGAGAGACTCGCGCGAGTTACACGTGAGGCACTCGCAAGTGTGACTCTTGCCTTAGAGTGCAATACCAAACTCAGCCCACAGATAAAAGTGGTGCTATTTCTGAAAAAAAACAAACAAAAAACTTTGGGACCATTCGTTGTTCCTTTTTTTTGTTTAGTGTGGCTTTTCCACTTGATTTTCATTTATGTCTTATTCTTTTTTTGTATTTGTGCCTTTTTCAGCCCCTTACCAACATGACATAATGGTATGTAATATGTTGGCTCCAGGTTTTTGATTTGGCCTCAGGAGCTGAGGCCACATCTTGACTGGCAGATGATGTGTAACGCTCGCCGCCGAAGATGGTACTGCAGCTACCAAAAGTGGATCCACTGGACCACAGGTAAACCCTGGGCCTACTTTTTAGTTGGGTAGATTTCGGAACTGTGGCTGCTGACACCCAGGGCAGGGGTGGATATAGGAGCAGACAGGCTAAGTCTCAAGTGTAGACAGGGACCACCAGGGTAGCTGAGGCAGACAGCACAGGGAAGACAGACTGGCAGAGACACTAGCATCAACAGGGCAGGACGGACAGGTAGCAGGTACCAACAGGACAGGATGGACTGGTATCCAGGTACAGGCAGAACGGACTGACAGTCACTAGCAAGGCAGATGGCATGGCCAGGATGGACAGGCAGAGTCCCCTACCAAGGCAGATGGAACATACAGGACAGATAGGCAGACTCACTAGTAAGGCAGATGGCACAACCAGGACAGACACAGTCACAAGTACCAACAAGGCAGGACGAACTGGTAGCAGGTACAGGTAGGACAGGACTAGAACCAGGTGCCAACAGGGAAAGACAGGCTGAGACCAGGCAGAGGTAGGACAGGATGGACTGGAACCAGATGCCAACAGGGCAGGACTGGCTGGGACCAGGTACTGGCAGGACAGGACGGAAAGGGCAAATCAGGACAGGGCTGGCCAGAGATCTGTTAACTAGCTAGCTAGACAGGACTCAACTAACTGAACTCAAGGTTTGACCAGGCACCTCCTGTAGTGGGAGCATGCCTTAAGTACCCAGTGCTTCTAACCAATAGCCTGAGAGACACTTCCTAGGAGTGGCTGACACCCGCACCAGAGGGTTATTAGCATATTGCTTCCAATGCTCTCGCATCGGAAGTTATACGCTAGTGCAACTGAACCCTTAGGGCAAGTCTCGCCTCCACCTTGGTCTGCGCTGTGCATTCAACAATGAGGAAGACAGAGATGGTTTAAAACCATCTCTGCCTTCTCTATGGATAGTCCGTGTCTGTCTCCCTGCTCCTGCATGTTCTTGTGCAACTAGTTATTCTAGGATAACATTCTAAACTGTAATTACAGACTTTTACATGGAGTGCCAGGATGTTTATGGGTGGTCTAGAAGCAGTTAAACTTGCTAAATAAAAATTAAACAGGGAATGTGCTGCTGACGACATTATGCTGTCTAGGGAAAAAATGATTGTATTAACGATCGTTCTGTCCTCATCAGTCTTTGTCGGCCTTTGTGCACAGACCGGTAAAACAGCGCCAATCGACTTGTACATAGTTAATTACTGTTTGTTAATGGACCCAGATCGGCAAATGTGAATGTGCCATGAGATTGGTGGGGAAAAGGAGTTGAGGCAATGAAATAAATGATTATTTGTATTGATGTAAACCTCTGTAAGGAGGCAGCGATTGCTCTTGGTTGTTTGGATTGTATTCATGCACATTTATCCTTTGTGAAATTGGGTAACAACTCTTCCGGGAATGGCTTCCATTAGTGTAACAACTCAGGATTTCATATCTTTCAGCTCCCGCTATTTGTATTGCTATGGAGAACACGACGTGAGCCCTTATCCCAGCGTGGGGAAAGTGTGGCTTGCAAGGAGTTGCTGAGTTGTGACCGGAGTGTGCTGCAGTGCAGAGTACTTGACTGCAGCACTTTCAGCGTTCCCACAGTCTCTCTAGTACTGTTACAAAAACCCACATTTACAGAATAATTCAGGATACATTACACTCCGCGCACAATGCAGTACGGATAAGATTTAGTTCCTTCAAGGCATTAATGGCTTTAGCGAGGTCTTAAACAATCTTGCCGGGAATGCTGTGTAAACACGCTTATCCAATGCGCTGCCAGCCAGTAACAAACAGTTTTAATTAGCATGCAACCAAGATATTTTCTGTAATCTCTTAAGTAACATATGCAAATGATTAGAACTTTTATACCTTCTCCTTTTGGTTTGCTCGCTGGAGCTGTTCCTTCTCTCGCCTTTGTTTTCCTTGCTGTTCCTCCTCCTGTTGTCTCCTGGCAGCGATAGAAGATTCTAATCTCGAGGCTTCTTCTTGGTGTATTCTCCACTGCGTGACCTAAAATTGGATTTGGGAACAGTTTCAAATGGGTTTTGTCCTCACGTACACATATATCAAAAGCAGTATTTTAGGATGACAAAAGTGCGTTTCGAAAACTACATCAAAGAACAGGGCGAAAAATGCGTTCTCTACATCCCAACGGATCTTTCTCATCTTAGATTTTTGCATCTTCGGTACATGATGTATGTTTATAGGTGCCCTCTAGACATTAGGCTGTCCAAATACATTGCATCAAAGTTGATAGAAATGACAAATTTACTGTAACCAACACTTTTGATTTGATGAACCAAAGCATTGATTGTTTAGATTGACAACCGGTTAATAAATAGGGATGATCGAATAGCTCAAATATTCGGCTTCGCGAATATTTTCCGAATACCTCGCCACTATTTGATTATTCGATGCGCAATGTAAGTCTATGGGAAGCCTGAATAGTACCGAATAGTTGTTATTCGGGTTTCCCATAGACTTAAGGGTACTTTACATGCTGCGATATCGGTACCGATATCGCTAGCGAACGTACCCGCCCCCGTCGGTTATGTGTCACGGGCAAATCACTGCCCGTGGCGCACAACATCGCTAACAGCCGTGACACGGACTTACCTTCCCTGCGACGTCGCTCAGGCCAGCAAAGCGCCTCCTTTCTAAGGGGGCGGTTCGTGCGGAGTCACAGCGACGTTACACGGCAGCCATCCAATAGCTGAGGAGGGGCGGAGATGAGCGGTCGGAACATGCCGCCCCCGTCCTTCCTTCCTCATTGCCGGTGGACGCAGGTAAGGAGATTTTCGTCGTTCCTGCGGTGTCACACAGAGAGATGTGTGCTGCCGCAGGAACGGCGAAAAACATCGAACCTGCAGCAGCAACGATATTAAGGAAAGGAGCGACGTGTCAACAAGCAACGATTTTTCACGTTTTTGCGCTCGTTGATCATCGCTCTTTGGTGTCACACGCTGCGATGTCGCTAACGGTGCCGGATGTGCTTCACTAACGACGTGACCCGACGATATATCATTAGCGATGTTGCAGCGTGTAAAGCACCCTTTACATTGTGCATTGGATATTCACAAATAGTCAGCGAGGTATTCGGAAAATATTTGCGAAGCCGAATAATTGAAGTATTCAATCATCCCTATTAATAAGCTTTCATAATCTCCAAACGCCACTTGGCCCTGTTAGATCTTTTCACCTAATGACTGATATTGGTGTAATGTACATGGGTCTTTCAGGTGATCAACAAATGATTGCTCTATAAGTTGACCACCAGCTTTCACCATATTGATTTTTTGTACTAACGTACATAAAATCATTGGTGCGTTGTTCTCTTATGACATTTGACATGTATGGCTGCACCGAACAGTGTCACTGCCCGAAGTAACCTGAAATGTATATGTGGTAATCATGAGAATGACCACTGGGCCTCTGTTCCACTTGCGCAGAGCTTCTGGTGCGAGAGCATTTCAAGCGATATGCTAATCACCCTCTGCTGCAAGCGTGAGCCGAGGGTCATGCGACTGTGATCTGATCTTGCGAGTGTATCATAGCTGTGGAGAAGAGGGAGGAAGCACTTTCTCCCCATCTCCTCCGCTGTCTGCCTCTGCGTACGTCGCATTGCGGTTGGATGACATGCAAGTGCAGTGCGATGTTTTACACGCTCCCATAGACTTGTATTGCGGTGCGTGAGCTGAGACCCAATACCAAACGCAGCATGCTATGATTCATTCCAATGCCGATACGCAAATCAATCGCAGATGGACACTGCCTCATAGTTTTGCACTAGAGTGAGAGCAATCCAATGTTTTGAATGTGCAAAACGCAAGTGGAACCGAGCCCTTGGACAGATAATTGTCAATGTTGGTCCATTTTCTACCAATATGTATGGACAACATTAGACTTAAAGGGAACCAGCCACCAGGATTTTGTAATGTAAAGTAGAGGCAGTGCCATAGTGCCACTTGGATGCTGAATCCAGGCATACCTTTTGTTGAAAGATCGGATGCTTGATTGCTGAAATATCTTTAATCAAACTTTCAGAAATGCACTGCACTTTGATTTAGGGGTGCAGTGGTGCGGGCCTTTGTGGATCAGGTCCTCGGTGCATATTCCTTCTCCTGCATCCTCTATGGGGCACCTCCTTTTCTCTATTTAAATATTGCACCACGCCGCTATTGCTGCTTTTGGTGGCGCGTGCGCATTGCCACAGTAATGATGTCTTCATTAAAATGGCACCGGAGTCTGAGCATGCGCATACCGTGATCTATGATGCCATTTATTGAAGACACTGTGGAGAAGGCTATAAGCGGCATTGGCGCGTGTGCAGATTTTTATTTATTTTTTTTTACATCTGCCCACGCGCCACTGCCACTCATAGTCTTCTCCACAGTGTCTTCAATAAAATGGTGCCAGAGATTGCGGTATACGCATGAGCATTGAAGAAGACCTTACTGTGGCAATGCGCACGCACCACCAAGCCTATGAGTAAGGAGTCATCTCTGAAACGCATAAGGCGGAGTCTTTATTTGGTCCACATCATGGGACATATTTGATTTTATCATGTATGTGATTTCTCAGTAAAGAAAGAATTTTTTATGGAAAATTTTGGTGTTCGACCTTTTCTTTTTTCTATTTGACTTTTGGTAGTCAGCCATATCCGCGTACCTGTGGGTCTGCAGAAATATGAGCTTTCTCCCCACCCCGTTACACCAACAACATCAGCAATGACGGCGTGGTGCAACATTTGTATCAAGAAAAAGATGCATGTCATAGAGGATGCAGGAGGAGGAATATACACGGACGCCCCGACCCACAAAGGCCCATCCCGCTGCACACGTCACTCAAAGGTGCAGGGCATTTCTGCAACTTTAATTAAAGATATTTCAGCAATCATGCATCCCATCTTTCAACAAAAGGTATGCCTGGATATAGCATCCTAGTGCCTGTATGGCACTGCCTTTACTTTATGTAGCAAAATCCTGGTGGTTGGCTCCCTTTAAAGGGATTGAAAATAAATTATATCAATCAAAATGTTAATTTTAGTTGACCATCGTCTAATGTTAAATCAGTGGAGTCTGATTATTTTGTCCGATAGTGTGACCAAAGATCTAATATCCATGAACGATTTTTTGGTCAAATAATGTTCCCAGAACGATGGATGATTACTAGGAATGATCGAATACCTCAAATATCCGGCTTCGCGAATATTTGCCGAATACGTCGCCGCTATTCGACTATTCAATGCGCAATGTAAGTCTATGGGAAACCCAAATAACAACTATTCAGAACTATTTGGGTTTCCCATAGACTTACATTGCGCATCGAATATTCGCAATGCGGCGACCTATTCGTCGGATATTCGCGAAGCCGAATATTTGAGGTACGGTATTCAATCATCCCTAATGATTAGTCATCTGGTGTCATTTGAACATATATGGCCAGGTTGGAGGTCAGTAATGGCCAATATAGACTAAAATGTTTAGGGCTCAACGATCATTCACCAGATGACCATTTTATTCATTGGTTATGGAACCCTCAGACTACTTTTATCTAAAATATGTGACTATGTTAAGGTGCTGTTCACACATCGGCAGTTTCTGTGTCAGTGATGTAGAATATGTCTGTACAGCGTTATTCATATAAACCTCCAAAGGAACTTAAAATAAGTCAATGGGGTCCAAAAGGATCCGTTCATAAAAAGTTCAGTTATGAGTATCATGGCCCATTATAAATGGAATCCATGATGTTAGTTTGAATAGAGTTTAAGGGTTTTTCTCCTTGTGGCACCATACCGGTAGGATATGCCATCGCTTCATGATCACGACCCCTACCGATACTGAGAATGGAATGGAATCAGCTTTGGTTAATGCAAAACCCTCTTCTCAGCGGGCATCTATCTATTGTGTATGGGGAGGGGGTTTCAGATTACCGAAGTCTAGTGCCATTTCCAGGACCTTGAATCTTTCATCAACCAACCCACATTATTATCAGTAGATCAGTGGTTAGCATTAATCATACACTTAAGATGAAAATTGTCTGCAGTGTTTCCCAACTCCAGTCCTCAAGAGCCACCAACAGATCTTGTTTTCTGGATTTCCTTAGTATTGCACTAGTGATGGAATTATCATCTAAACAATACTAAAGAAATCCCGAAAACATGATCTGTTCGTGGACCTTGAGGACTTGGGCTCGGGAACTCTGGACTAATATGCATGGGGCGTCCTGACAAATTCTTACAGGGGGATAGAAGGATTGGGCAGGTTAAATTGAAACGCCCGATTCTTTTGATTTTGGGTGCGATATGCCAATGACAGAGCTGTCTGACAGCAGCTTTCTCCCCTATACTCATTGAAAATTTTCGAATGCATGTATGGGGGAGTCAGAAGAGCATTCGGTTGTTATCTTTCTAGCTACCTTATGTGTGCAATGCCTATACCAGCGTCCCCAAACTGTCCTGCCCCTTATCCCCAGCAGGAACGCCGGCTCCCTCACTTTTCCCGTCGCCCTGCAGTGACTGCCCTGTCCCCAGGTCCTGCAGCCAACTCCTTGGGTCTACACACTCCACACAGGTCTTCTGGGAGTGTCTTTAGGGAGCACATGCGGACACGTCCCCTTTCTTAAAAGGCCAGTACACTGTAACCCGGAAGTACCTCTCAGCCGTTATTTAAGGCACCTTTCACTTCAGGGAGGTGCATGGGAAATGTATTTCTAATGTTGCTACATCTCAGGTCCCTTTCTGCGGCCACCACTGTTATTGCGCAGTATTGCTGATGCTCTTCTGTGTTCCAGTGTATGACGACTCCGCTGCTGCTGCAACTATCCTAACCTACTAGTGCTGCTGCTATTGTCCACACCGGCCACTTGTAAGTTACTGGCCACTTCTGCTGCAACTACCCATTTTGGCCACTGCTGCCGCAACTAGCCATCTCGGCCGAACCTACAATACCAGCTGCTGCTCCTACTATCAGAGGCTATTTGTGTATATTCTGTGGCACCAGCTGCCGGGTCACCATGAACCCCTGGAGCTGGCTGTCCTTTTCAGCTACCTACCAGCGTGTTAGCCTAGCTTCACCTACAGTGGCTTTAGTGAAGACTCAAGGGTACTTTGCATGCCGCGACATCGCTAGCCAATTGTAGCAATGCCGAGCGCGATAGTCCCCGCCCCCGTCGCAATATCTTGTGATAGCTGCCATAGCGAACATTATTGCTACGGCAGCTTCACACGCACTTACCTGCCCTGCGATGTCTCTCTGGCCGGCGACCTGCGTCCTTCCTAAGGGGGCAAGTCGTGCGGCGTCACAGCGACGTCACATGGCAGGCGGCCAATAGAAGTAGAGGGGCGGAGATGAGCGGGACGTAAACATGCCGCCCACCTCCTTCCTTCCTCATTGCAGACGGGACGTAGGTAAGGAGATGTTCCTCGCTCCTGCGGCTTGATACACAGCGATGTGTGCTGCCGCAGGAACGAGGAACAACATCATACCTGTCGCTGCCGCGAAATTATGGAAATGACCGACACTACACAGATCACCGATTTACGACGCTTTTGCGATTATTTATCGGTGCATCTAGCTTTAAACGTTGCGACGTCCATACTGGCGCCGGATGTGCGTCACTTTCGATTTGACCCCGACGAGATCGCAGTAGCGATGTCGCAACGTGCAAAGTACCCCTCAGTAGCCTTTCAGGTTCGCTTCCTCAGGTCAGTGATCAGTGTCTTTGGTCCATTGGATCCATTTACCCCTTGTTTACCCTACAAGCACTACAAGGTGTGTGGCCAGCTTAGATGTGCAGGGGGCGTCTACTTTCTAACCAATCCATGATATTACACTGTAAAGTTTCCGTTTTTTCCTACAGTTGCCCCTCTATTATGCCAGTCCGCATCTGTAGCCCCCTTGTTAATTCTAAATAAATCAGTCTGGCAAAGCTGTTATGGAAAGATGAATTAATTAAGATGTTAAACAAGTCTCGGCTGCTGCACACCCCACAACTGACACCTGCAACTTGCAGTCGGGAGTACAGATGGCATTTAAGTCATTGTCTTGCTGTTATGTATATGATAACCGTGACTGCACTTCAGGAAATCGCGAGCGTCAGACAACGCTTTAATCACTAAATTATTAGCACATGTCACATTTGTGAGATGCCTTCAACGTTTCGCCAGCCTCCATTTATTTAATGTCTGGCTTGTGTGAACTCGGCAGAGAAAATAAATTCCTTATTGATTGGTTCTCATACGAAAAGCAGAAGATTTTTCTCAACTTGGCATAAAATGATGAAACTGACATGAGAGGATTTCGGTAGCTCGGGGTGTTACTGAACAGATGTTCTCAAGATAAATGGCACGGAAAAAATCTCGATGTCTGCCCGATACTTCCAATAACGAGAAAATGACAAACTAACGAAGGTTTCTTATACGGGTGGAGAAACAGTGTGTGAGCGAACGGATCGATAAAAGCGCTACATCCAAGAGCAGATTAATGAGGCAAATTGTATCTTGCAAATATCTTTTACTGAAATATGATAGACTGTCACGGGTCAGCTTAACAGAGTTCAAATCGCAAAGGATCAACCAGGGGACAGCATGAAAGATTAATCCTGCAGACACAAAGTCATTTATACCCTCTACTTACAGATGCAGCGCTTGTACTTTCCCATTAAATTCACATACAGAATGGTAAAGAGAGGTTAACGGTGATGGATAATGAATTGAACCGCATCCCTATGCTCATAGAAAGTCTGAACTATTACAAGGAATGTGTCAGCAGAAAAAAAAACTATAGTTTAAATCAGGTTTTTACGATAGAGAAGATAAAAGTTTATTTTACTGTCCCTGCCCTCATAAACTATAAAGATGAGATGCGCAGTGCTGTTCCATATCCTCACACTACCTGTAATTCAGTGACACTGGAGCTGCTCCTTGGTACTTCCCCTCCCTTCTGGGACGTTACATCACACATCAAGGGGCGTGGCCTGCTCCATGCTGTAACAGAAAGCCTCCTGATAATACAGGCTTCCCTGCAGTCCAAGAGTAGGGGGCGTGGTGGGGGGCATGGCCACACCCCCTGTTCTCGGACTGCAGGGAAGCCTCTATCATCGATGGGCTGGCTGTTACAGCATGGAGCAGGCCACACCCCTTGATGTGTGATGTAATGTCCCAGAAGGGAGAGGGAGCAGTGAAGAGCGGCTCTAGTTTCACACTGTACTATAGGAACAGCACTGTGCATCTCATTTATAGTTTATTAGGTCAGAGACAGTTAAAGAATTTTTTATCTCTGTGGAGTACCAATTTAATTTTTTGTAATTTATTTTGTTATTTTCACACTGGCTACTAGGCCCCATACTAGACTTATACGTCTTGATCTGCAAAACTAACTTTTCATTATCAACACAGGCAGGATTACAAAGACAGTTAACACTTGTATATAGGTAAGAAAATGCAGGATACACCATTCATAATAGGGGATATCACAGCTCACCTCCTCCTCCTCCTCATGTACAATAACTGATAACATCTAATACAAGATCCGCCATTCACAATACGTGATGTCGCCGCTCACTTCATCCTTCCCTTGTAAAATAACTGATAACATCTAATACAGGATCCGCCATTCACAATACGTAATGTCGCAGCTCACCTCCTTCTGTACAATAACTGATAACGCTTAATACAAGATCCGTCATTCACTATAAGAAATGTCGCTCACCTCATCCTCCTCCTGTACGATGACAGATAACACTTCTACATACAGTAAATAATACATGGTCCACCATTTATAACCGATGATCGCACAACTCACCGCCTCAGCTCCCTTCAAAATCACCCTTGCCTGGATTAGAATTCGCTCAGGAGAATGTTATACAAAATATATTGACTGCATCAGTCTATTGTTGTTAATCTCCATATAGCCAACTGGAAGAAGGAGTCCAATATTAAACCTACTGACCAGGTTGACAAATTGCAAGACTATATACATTCTTTAAAGGAAATCTGTCACCAGATTTGTCCCCTAAAAACTGCAGCCACCAGGCGTCAGCTGTTATATACAGCATTCTAGAATACTGTATATAAGTGCCCAGTCCACTCTGTAGAACGTAAAAAAGACCTTTATTACACTCACCTGTGGGGCGGTCCGAAGGGCGAAGCTGCTCACGGCTCCGGCGCCTCCTTTCTGCTGCGATCCCCGCTGTCTGTTTTCTCAGCCCCGTGTGGATGACGCATCCTGCCGCAAGTCATCCATACAGGCCTACACTGCGGTCCTGTGCAGGTGCATTTTGACCTACCCTCCTGAGGGCAGATCAAAGTACTGTAATGTGCAGGCGCGAAAAAGGTGAAAGACCGCCTGCACATGAGCACTACAATATTTTGATCTGTTCTCAGCAGGTCAGATAAAAAAGCGCCTTCACAGGAGCGCAATGGCAGCCTCTGTGTGGATGACGTACAGTAGGATGCGTCATCCACACGGCCTGAGAAGAAGGAGAATGACGATTGCAGTAGAGAGGAGGCTCCGAACCCGCGAGCAGTGACGTCCATTAGATCCGACCGTCCTCTAGGTGAGTATAATAAAGAGGTTTTTTAGGTTATATAGATCGTCCTGGGCTCTTATATACAGTATTCTAGAATGCAGTATATAAGAGCCCACTGGTAGTGGCCACAGCTTATAAGGGACAAATCTGTGATAGGTTCCCTTTAAGGAAACGGTCTGTTCAACCCTCATTCACACATAGCTGAAAATATCTGCATGGTTACTGAAGGTGTTAAACCGCAGGACACGGATATTACTTGATTCCTTGCTGCACCCAGACGCCATTAAGGGCATGCCAGTCACTTCTGCATGCTTCTCCTAGAGAGAATGGCATGAACAGATACTAAGTAACCTGCTGCCAAGTAGTCCTACATATTCAAGAGATCTTTATAACCACGTCCCCACCACTGATTGCACTGTGCATAGGCAGAAAGTTGTCAAACAGAAAACTGCCAGTCTGTAATAGAGGATGGGTTATATACAGAGCTCAGCATTCAGAGAACATACAGATCTGCAGAAGAGTAAACATTTTTTAAACAAAACTGTAACAACCAGTAAAGTAAGTAACACATTGCTGGAATAAGGCTATGTGCGCACATTGCGTAGTGTCCATGCTGAAAAATCTGCAGCGATTTGGCAGTGCAGAAACACTGTCTATGAATGCAGTGTGTCTGCAGAATAGATGCCGATTTCATGCGCTCGGGATGCTGCCTCTCCCATAGACAGAGCGGGAGCAGCATCCAAAGCGCACAAAAGAAGTGATATGTTACTTTTTTTGAGCGCAGCGATTTGGATCAAAATTTCAGCAGCCGAAACGCTGCACTCTCAAACCCAATGTGCGGATGGATTATGCACAGTCTTCATAGATTGTGCTGGGGACACAGGTCGCATGCGTTTACATTGCAGTGCAATATGCAGTGTAAATGCATGAAATTACGCAACGTGCACACATAGCCTAAGGGTCTCTTTCCCTACATTGTGCTGCTCTGAGGGCCCATGTGTCACGCTAGGTATGGGGAAGTAACAAGTGAACGGCGAAAGGGAAGGGAAACCCTGATTCTAGGGAAAGAGAAGACGGTGACCCCTGACCAAACCAACTGCTGGTCCCTGGAGTTCCTCACCACCCTAGATAGGTTCCCCACCTATGCGCCGAGCGGGATACCTAAGCCGTGGAATCCCTAGTGGTGGACCCTAAATAGGGAATGGATGGGATGAGCTCTTCGTCAACCCCACTAAGCAAATATAGATGACACAAAGAGAACACACGGGGAAAATGCATGAATTACTTATCAGATGACACAGGTAGAAGTTCAGCAAAGTTTTCAGCAACGATAACACAGAGCCACCTGATTGCAACTAAGGCTTGAATGAACTGAAAATATCACCAGCACCAGTCCAAGGAAGAAAGGGGTATTTAAGCACCAAGATAATGCTGATGATCAGCAGCTGGGTGGAAGGCGAACTCCTGCGGGGTCCAAAGGGGAGAGAGATAAATCCAGCAGGAAAGGTACCTATACCAATGAATACTGACAGCAGGAACAATAGAAAGTCAGGGAGCATATTATGCAGCTAGACGCTATGACCTTCTATTGCCCAGAAACCACATGACTGTCTGTCACCCATGACACCATGCACACTGCAGAGTCATATCCGTGGTACCAGCTTGTAGCCTTAAGGCCCCGTTACATGCAACGACATCGCTAACGAGATGTCGTTGGGAGTCACGGAATTCGTGACGCACATCTGGCCTCGTTAGCGACGTCGTTGCGTGTTACACGTACGAGCGACCGCTAAATATGCAAAATACTTACCAAATCGTTGATTGCCGACACGTTATCCATTTCCAAAATATCGTTGCTGCTTTTGGATGCAGGTTGTTGGTCGTTCCTGAGGCAGCACACATCGCTACGTGTGACACCCCGGGAACGACGAACAACACCATACCTGCGTCCTCCGGCAACGAGGTGGGCGTCACTTTCTTTCGGCTGCTCTCCGCCCCTCCGCTTCGATTAGACGCCTGCCGTGTAACGTCGCTGTGACGCCGCACGAACCCCCCCTTAGAAAAAAGGCTGTTTGCCGCCCACAGCGACGTCGCTAGGAAGGCAAGTCCGTGTGACGGGTACTAGCGATATTGTGCGCCACGGGCAGCGATTTGCCTGTGATGCACAAACGACGGGGGCGGGGGCTTTCACCAGCGACATCGCTAGCGATGTCGCTGCGTGTAAAGCGCCCTTTAGTATAGAGTTACGTGGCCTCAATGTGTTGCTGTACAGATTTTGTCGGGCACCACAATTTTTTGTAGAGAATCCGGCAGAAAAAAATCTTTGTATGCATGAGATCAAAAGGGAAAGGAGCAACAGTAGAGGCCTCACAGATCACAAAATAAGCCCTTTCATGCCTCTGTACAAAACAGAATAATATAGAGCACTATACCATGACGTATGTAAATGGCCCTCGACCTAATTATAAAATGATCAAAATTATATTTTCTCACTATTTTTCTTATAAAACAATTATATTTGATAACATACATTGTGCTCAGAGTTGCGCTTTATACCTAACTTCTCATATGGTTCCAACTATTTTTTTTTTTTTTTTACTTTTTAATGAAGTGCAATTATCCACTCTTTTCTTAGATGAAAATTTTAAATAGCTGGCGGCAATTAATCACGGGTCCTTTTTTTGTAATTATATTTGATTTTTCATTTACATAGCTCTTTTTTACATTGCAATTATGGAATTATAATCATAAAAAATGAATGATTAATTCCTTCTGAAGGTTAATAAATCGAAGCACATAACAGAAGAGTACATGAGGCGTGCTATCCAGATGTTGTGGATTATGGAGATAACTCATACAAGAGGCGCGGAGACATTCACTATACCGTATTCCTCCCATGTATAAATCTCCTAAATCTATTCACTAAATCCTACGGAAACATTCGTGTTGAACTAAAGCTACAACCAGATCAGCATCGATGGGAGAAACAGCATCACAAAGTCATCATAAAAGCATTATAAAAACACTATACATCTTATAAAGGATAAAACAGTTAAGCGGCTAGCGATGTCGAGCGCGATAGCACCCGCCCCCGTCGTACGTGCGATATTGTGTGATCGCTGCCGTAGCGAACATTATCGCTATGGCAGCGTCACACACACATACCTGCTCTGCGACATCGCTCTGGCCAGCAAACTGCCTCCTTTCTAAGGGGGCGGGTCGTGCGGCGTCACAGCGACATCACACGGCAGCCATCCAATAGAAGGGAGGGGCAAAGATGAGTGGGACATAAACATCCTACCCACCTCCTTCTTTCCGCATAGCCGGTGGACACAGGTAAGGCTGCTTTCACACATCCGGTTTTGCAGTGCGGCTAAATCCGGCTCTAAAACCTATGCAACGGACGCATCCATTGCATAAGTTTTTACATGCGGCCCGTCTGTTTTTTTCCGGTTGCGGCATGCTACTGAGCATGCGCAGTGCAAAAAACCGCATGCGCGGCCGGATGCGGTTTTTGCCGCATTGCGCCGCATCTGGTGTCCATAGGCATGCATTGGAAAAAGCGCCGCATTGGCTGGATGCGGCGCGATGCGGGTTTTTTTGCCGGACAAAAAAACGTGCCAGGCAACGTTCCATCCAGCAGCCGCATGGGCTAAATATGCCGCATCCGGCAAAAACGGGACCAAACACAAGGCCATGCGGCACAATCCGGGACTAATGAAAGTCTATGCGGAAAAAACGCAACCCGCGGCAAATAAAAAAAACGGTTGCGTTTTTTCTGCAAAGAGCCGGATTGTGCCGCACTGAAAAAACCGGATGTGTGAAAGCAGCCTAAGGAGATGTTCCTCGCTCCTGCGGTGTCACGCATAGCGATGTGTGGTGCCACAGGAACGAGGAACAACATCGTTAACATCCTGAAAACGATTTTATGTTTCAGGACGACCTCTCCATGGCAAACGATTTTGCCCTCTTTTGCGAACGTTTAAGATCGCTCTTAACTGTCACACGCTGCGATCTCTTTAATGACGCCGGATGTGCGTCACAAACACCGTGACCCCGACGATAATGCATTAACGACATCGTAGCGTGTAAAGCCACCTTTAGCGTCATCTTGCCTGTTACTTGGTACTTTAAAGGGATTGTTCATCCCCCATGGATTTTTTTTTTACAAACTGCTTGCAAGTATGCTCACCTTACAAATCTCCTACATTTCCATTGCGGATGTTTTCGAGGGTCTCCCACCGCTCTCTGCCTACCGGGCTTTAGCAAAGATGCACAACCTCAATTGTAAAAAAGTTTGGATGCTGTGTAAAATGCACAAGAATGCAATGATTTGGAAATCTAACAGAGCCATATTTTTCTTATTCACAGCAGAACATAGCTTACAGATCAGAAGTTGAACAGAAATTTTTCATTTGAAAAATTTAACTCATTTAGAAAGTGATGTCACCAACACACCTCCAAAAAGTTGAGACAGGGTAAACAAGAAGTTGGATGTGACGCTAGTCAGTAATCTCGGGCTGGCTGTTAGGTTGGGTGGTCAAGAGGTCCGGAGTCAGATACCATGAGGGCTAACAATAAACAAAGGAGTGAAACAAAGGCTAAAGGGCACTTTACACGCAGTGATATCGTTATCGATATCGCTAGCGAGCGTACCCGCCCCCGTCGGTTGTGCGTCATGGGCAAATCGCTGCCCGTGGCGCACAACATCGCTTACACCCATCACACATACTTACCTGCCTAGCGACGTCGCTGTGGCCGGCAATCTGCCTCCTTTCTAAGGGGGTGGTTCATGCGGCGTCACAGCGACATCACTAAGCGGTCGCCCAGTAGAAGCGGAGGGGCGGAGATGAGCGGGACGAACATCCCGCCCACCTTCTTCCTTCCTCATTGCGGGCGGCCGCTGGTAAGGTGTTGTTCCTCGTTCCTGTGGTGTCACACGTAGCGATGTGTGCTGCCGCAGGAACGACGAACAACCTGCGTCCTGCAACAGCAATGATAATCGGGAAAGAAACGACGTGTCAACGATCAATGATTAGGTGAGTAATTTTGATCGTTAACGGTCGTTCCTGCATTTCACATGCAATGACGTCGCTAACGAGGCCGGATGTGCGTCGTTAGCGATGTTGTTATGTGTAAAGCGGCCTATAGTCATTTCACAGTCCAAGGTCAAAGTTCCAAAAAGCCATCCAATCAGGGCTGGGGCGTGTGAGGTTTCCTCCATGTGTATCCTGTTTGGGGTGAATACCTTGCTATTTAGCTGCCTCCTTGCCTTCAATTACTGCCAGTTGTTGCTTCAGATCAGTGGTGTCTGTTGTTCCTGTGCTTAGTCTGACCTATTGTTTACATGGTCTTGGTCCTTTTGACAGTACATTTGCCTAGCCCCTTTTTTCTTTCTCTGCTACCTGAGCACAGGAACAACAGACACCACTGAGCTGAAGCAACAACTGGCAATAATTGTATCAAGACATGCAGCTAAATAGCAAGGTAATCACTCCAAACAGAAGACACATGAAGGAAACCTCACACGCCCCAGCCCTGTTTGGATGTCTGAGGTGTCAATCTCCATACTGACAGCTCAGCACACCCCTGCCCAAGATTGGACGGCTGAACTGTCATTCGATGTGTCCAATTTTCAGCAAAGTCACATGGCTGTGCATAAAAAGAACATTTTAGGGAGGCAGAGTCTCTCAAAACCAAAGATGGTAAGTAGTTCCCCAAGCTGTGAACAACTGCATCTAAAAATCGTGGAACAATTTCAGAAAAACTATACTTGATGTAAAATTGAAAAGACTGTGAATAGCTTTCCATTTACAGTACATACTATCAAAATATTCAGAGATTCTGGAGAAATCCATGTGCACAAGGGACATGGCCGACCATCATGATCTACGGGTTCTAAGTGACACTGGATTAAACACTGGTATGATTTGATTGCGCAAATCACTGCATGGGCTCAGGAATACTTCCAGAAATAATTGTGTGTGAACAAATCACACAAATATATGTGAAAGCTCTATCATGCAAAGAAGAAGCCATATAACAACACATTCCAAAACCGCTGCCATCTTCTCTGGTCAAAGCTCATTTATAATGGACTGAGGAAAAATGGAAAACTGTTCTGTGGTCGTGTGGTCGGATGAAACACAATGTGAAATTCCTAATGGAAACCACGGATGCCCTATCCTGTGAACTCATGAGGAGAGGGACCATCCAGCTTGCTATCAGTGCAAGGTTTCTGCATCTCAGATGGTTGGGCTGCATTAGTGCCTATGGCAGGGGCAGATCACACTTGAAAGGCGCAATCAGTGCCGAGCATTATATAGAGGTTTTAGAACAACATATTCTCCATCCAGACAAGGTCTATTTCAGGGAAGACTTTGTACATTTCAGCAAGGAAATGCTAAACCACAAATTGCATGCATCACAACAGCAGAAAAGGAGTTTGGGTGATGAATCGGCCGCCTGCAGTCCAGACTTTTCATTGATAAAAAAATAATTGGTGCATTAGAAAAAGAAAAATCCAGCAAAGACCCCGAAAATTAGGAGCAGCGAGATTCCAACATCCAACAAGAAGAGGACAATATTCCTCTCCCAAAACACAATGGTAGACACGGCCTGGCCCCATCTTTTTTGAGATGCCATCAATTTCTAAATGAGTTTTTTTGTTTGTTTTTTAAATTAAATAGAATAAAGTCCAACGTTCAACTTCTGAACTGTGATCTGTAGTGAATAAAATATGGCAATAAGAGATTTAGATATCATCGCATTCTTCCTTTCTTTATATTTTACACAGCGTCCTAACTTTTTTTGGAATTGTTCGTGTCAACACATGGCTGCTGCAGCCAATCACTGACTGTAGAGATTTCTTATAGTCATCAATGGGGTTAGGTGATCAAAAAACAAGTGTCGGCATGGGAGCAGCAGAGCGTTGGTCAGTTATTATTACTCTATTGTATCTTTGTTATTTAGTGTTACAGCATTATAGTCTGTTTATAAAAAGCATGGGCCTGGAATACACCTTTAAGGAAATATGCAACCATAAGATGTGTCAAAAATGTCAGATGCCTCCCCATTCAGGAGGAAGGCAATCTAAAATAGAAGAGAAACAAATATAAAGAAGGACAAAGTGGAGAAATCGGCTCACATTTCAGAATTTACCTAAATCCCCTTCCTGACCATAGCTAATCTTCATTTCTGCACTTTAAATTCCTCTGCCCTTTCTTCCAAGAGTCATAACTTTTTTTTCACCTTCGACATTGCCATATGAGGGCTTGGTTTTTGCAGGACAAGTTGTAATCATAAGTAGCACCGTTATGGTACAGTGCACTGAAAAATATGGTAAAAAAAAATCTAAGTAGGATTAAAAATGTAGAAAACAAACAATTCCGCCATTGTTTCTTGGGTTTGTGTTTTTATGACATTAATTCTGTAGTATAAATGATCTGGTTACTTGATTCTCCAGGTCAGTATAATTATAGGAATGACATATTTAGACCATTTTTCTTGGTTATAGATTTGAAAGCTGAAAAAAAGAAGAGTAAAATCAAACCGCTTCAATGCTGTCATTGACTGATAGTGGCATCTATGTGGATCAGCAGCAATCAGAGCTAGCACTGATTACTGCTGTTAGAGCCAGCTGTCAGCTGTACAACACAGCTGGCACTCACTGTGTATGGACTGGTTTCTGCTTCTTCGGCTAACTGCAGACGACTGTTTTTTCCTTATCTGAGAAAATTAGATCAATTATACTAATCACACTTTGTTCAAAGTTTAAGCAAAGGGTGATCAAATTTTCTTGGATGTGGAGAGGCTAGAGAAAAAAAATTTCATTTTCTCCATTGTATCAGTCCATGAAAATTGGACTGCAGTCAAACGTCATGCGAGTGCAGTCAAATTGTTCCACGGTACCCATTGACTTACATGACCGAGTGCGATTCAATTTATGGATGCAACTCAAGCATGCAGAGACCCATAGAATAACATTGGTCCGAGTGCGATCCAATGTTTTGTTAGATAGACCGAAAATATGGTCAGGAAGGGATTAAGGAGAACCGGTCAGCGCTTCTGACATGTCTGTGTAAGCAGATACTTGTATATACAGTGGGTACGGAAAGAATTCAGACTCCTTTACATTTTTCACTCTTTGTTTCATTGCAGCCATTTGGTAAATTCTGTCTCTGAGCTCCTTGGGCAGTTCCTTTGACCTCATGATTCTCATTTGGTGTGACATGCAGTGTGAGCTGTGAGGTCTTATATAGAGAGGTGTGCGCCTTTCCAAATCAGGTCCTATCAGTTTAATTATACACAGCTGGACTCCAAGGAAGGAGTAGAACCATCTTGAGGGGAATCACAAGGGAATGGACAGCATGTGAATTAAATATGAGTGTCTGAGCAAAAGGTCTGAATACTTATGACCATGTGAGATTTCAGTTTTTCTTGTTTAATAAATTTGCAAAAATGTCTACATTTCTGTTTTTTTTCTGTTAATGTGGGGGATGGGGTGCAGAGTACATTAATGAGAAAAAAAAATAACTTTTTTTGAATTTATCAAATGGTTGCAATGAAGCAAAGGGTGAAAAATTAAAGGGGTCTGAATACTTTCTGTACCCACTGTACCATAAAATAATGATTATTGGGCGTCTTTTCTTAGAACTTTGGATTGCACAGATACAATGTTATTCCTTCCAGTAATTTATGAACAGACTGACAACTGTGTGTTACCATGCCTTTGTCAATAGGACTTGTCATCGCAGATTGTAATATTTGTCACACAGTGTCAAACTGACCCTTTATTCTGGCCAGTTACATCTGTATGCACTCCCTCGGGGAAAGCTGGACATCATGAGACCGGACGCAGACTCATAAACTACAGATCAACAACTAGGAATTAATCTACTTTGTTCTTTCTACATGTTGACATTAAATAAGATCCAATAGTCAACGTATCAGGTTTGCTTTAAAGACGTTTTCAATGTAGATAATGGTAAAATGAAGCCGAAAATCGAAGCAAAGTCAAGTTTCCTTGCTTTATGGTCACATTTTAAGGATCAGATAGTATGAAAAAAGCAAAGGATCATACACTATTGGTCATGGAGCCGGAGGAACAGTTTACTCCCTTTTTCCAAAAGATCTGAGACCTTCATGTCTGTTCTTTATTTGACAAAAACCACTAATAATCTGACACCTAGAAGAGAACACACAGGCCCCGGACTGACAGCTTCATTCTCACCTCGCTAGATCCGATTGTCAGGAGCCGGCGGTGGCGCCAATGTCTCGCGCTCGTATCTTCTACATTTGTTATTACTGTATCATTTTCTTCATCATATCACAAGGAATTTATTGCACAGATGATACAATAGTACAGGCGGCAGAACAAATAAATTAAGTAATTACTTTATCATCCTATTAATATATTAGTCCACTCAACAAAATACATTGCTGCTGATATAATAATGTATAATTATATAATAATAATTGCTAACACTCTCTATAGTTTGTTGCTAGGCTAAAAAAAAAAGTCTTGCTTCTTGAGTACCTGAATTACACACATAGCTCATTTCAAGGGGAATGGTAATACATAGTTTCCCCTGCGGGGGCGCAATAGGGTAATTGTCGGCTCCTCCATAGACTAACTGATTGCTGGTGATCACAGCAGCAAGACTCGTAGTGATCAGAAGACCCCTCTATCAAAAAGGACTTTGATAAGACTAAAGGCCCATTTCCACGCAACAATATCGCTAACGAGATGTTGTTGGGGTCACGGAATTCGTGACGCACATCCGGCCTTGATAGCGACGTCGTTGCGTGTGAAACATTCGAACGACCGCTAACAATCAAAAATACTCACCGAATCGCTAACAATCAAAAATACTCACCAAATCGCTAACGATCAAAAACACTCACCTAATCGCTAACGATCAAAAATACTCACCTAATCGCTAACGATCAAAAATACTCACCTAATCGCTAACGATCAAAAATACTCACCTAATCGCTAACGATCAAAAATACTCACCTACTCGCTAACGATCAAAAATACTCACCTAATCGCTAACGATCAAAAATACTCACCTAATCGCTAACGATCAAAAATACTCAACTAATCGCTAACGATCAAAAATACTCACCTAATCGCTAACGATCAAAAATACTCACCTAATCGCTAATGAGCAAAAATACTCACCTAATCGCTAACTATCAAAAATACTCACCTAATCGCTAACGATCAAAAATACTCACCTAATCATCATTCATTTTCATAACATCGTTGCTGGACGCAAGTTGTTCGTCGTTCCTGAGGCAGCACACATCGCTACGTGTGACACCCCAAGAACGACAAGGAACAACACCATACCTGTGTCCTCCGGCAACGAGGTGGGCGTGTCTTTCCTTCGGCTGCTCTCCGCCCCTCTGCTTCTATTGGCCGCCTGCCGTGTGACGTCGCTGTGACGCCACACGAACCGCCCCCTTAGAAAAGAGGCAGTTCGCCGCCCACAGCGACGTCGCTAGGCAGGTATGTGAGACGGGTACTAACAATTGTGCGCCACGGGTAGCGATTTGCCCGTGACGCACAAACGACGGGGGCGGATGCGATCGGCAGCGACATCACTAGCGATGTCGCTGTCTGTAAATGAGCCTTTACACCTAAACGGAACCTGTTAGCTGCACAATATTACCTCTGACCCAGCAGTATTGATCCCTATATGCCTAAATTTCCTCCATACCCAGCCCTGTATAACACCATTTAGGCCGGTTTCACACATCCGGCTTTTTGCCGTTTTGCCGGATCCGGCGCTCTCCCGTACAGTTAATACAGTACAATGACAGCACAACAAGCGCCGGTCACATGCTGTCATGTGACCAGCGCATGTGACCCGGAAGTTACAGCGCTGTCATTTAACTGTATTATCTGTACGGGAGAGCGCCGGATCCGGCAAAACGGCAAAAAGCCGGATGTGTGAAACCGGCCTTACTAATATGAATGTTAAAAAAAAGACTTATAAACCTCGCCGCTTTTCCTATGCTAATTAGGCCTGTAACTAGTTGCAGCATCATTGTTTCCCCAGACTAGTCAGCCTTCTTTCCGGGTTATTATGCCCCTGTGGGTATGATAACATGATTTCCATGAGCCGACGTCACCGCCAGCTCATGGAAATTTGTGCATGCGTGCGGCTCATTCTGGCGTCGTCAGTTCACCCTTGAAGCCGGGTGTAAGCTTCTTGGTGTCATTACGTGCACTGCACATGACCAGAAGTTCAGAAGATGGCTCACGTAAACGTTGTCTGAACGTCCGGTCATGTGCAGGGTACCTCTCTGAAGCCGGTACATGTACACCTGGCTTCAAAGGCGCGATGAATGAGCAGTGCACATGCGCGAAATCTCCATGAGCTGCGGTGACGCCGGCTCGTGGAAATAATGTTATCACGCCCACAGGGGATTGATAACATGGAAAGAGGGTAGACAAGTCTGGGGAAACAATGCCCCAGTCAGGGCTTTAGCATAGGAGCAGTGAGGCTTAAAAGTCGTTTTTTTAAACAGTCATATTAGTGAATAACATTATACAGGGCTGGTTAGACAGGGAATTTGGGCATACAGGGATCAATGCTTCTGGGTTGGAGGGCATAGGGGACCTGACAGGATCCCTTTAATTATATAATACCTACACATTGTGAAAAAAATAATAGGTAATGGTCACAGCTCCGCTCCTACCATTCCCCTCCCTGCACGAGAACCTCTGCACAGGTCACAGAGCATGGCAGTACACTCTCCTATAAAAGTCAGTGAGTCATCGCCTGTGTATGGTCCACGTCTCTGCTGTAAAGCATATCTATAAATTCTGTTTAGGTAAGATGGCTTCCCCCCGTAATCATGTACAGAATGTAGAATTAACCAACCTACAATCAGAAAATAAAATAAAAAATAAATAAATATCACAATCTGGTCTTAATTAATATTCCCCTTAAATTCTTGACTTGAATGGAGAAATATGTAGCATTTATCAAAAAATTCCATTAATGACCACCAATAAGCCTTCTTACTGATCTCAGGAATAAGAAAATAGCGCAGGTGTGTGATACTAGAAATCAGTATTAGCACCGATGGTGGCTGTTTAACCCCCTAGATACTGCTCTCAATAGAGAAGGTATATAGTTAACAAAAGGAGGGGGCTCCCTCTTTAACCACATTGGCACCCAACAATCACGGGGTCACCATGGTTGCCATGACAACCTGAGGCCAACTAATGGCCACAGGGTCTGCCAGCAGTGGTGGCTTGTGAGGATGTTAGTAACATTTTAGTGGAGAAAATGTATTTTTTAATTTCCACTTTGTGTTATGTCCTGTGAAGCACTTGAAGGGTTAAAGGGAACTTGTCACCAGGTTTTTCCCAAATGAGCTGTGGCCACCACCAGTGGGCTCATATATACCGCATTCTAGAATACTGTATATAAGAGCCCATGCTGCTCTCTAGAATGTAAAAACACCCTTATAATACTCACCTACTGGGCCGTCCGGCCGATGGGTGTCGCTGATCTCGGTCCGGCGCCACCTCCATCTTGTGCAGTCGCTGTCCTCTTGCCCAGCCCCATGTGCATGACGTGTCCTGCGTCATTCACACAGTGTCCTTCATCGTGCTTCTGAGCATGCACACTTGCTCTGCCCTGCTGTAGTGCGCATGCGCGGGAGGACTTTGACCTTTCCTTGCATTACAGTACTTTGCTCTGTCCTCAGCAGGGCAGATTAAGGTGCGCCTGCGCAGCAGCGCAATGGAGGCCTCACACACATGGAGCTGAGCAGGAGAACGGCGATGGAAAGAAGAGAGGAGGCGCCGGACCGAGAGAGACACCCATCAGACAGGACATAGGTGAGTATGCTACTTCCAATAGGTGGCGCTGTGCTAGAGTTTGTCTCCTTTACTGGAGAGACAATTTGAATATTTCTTAGAGGGGCGTGGCAGCTATAAGTCCCCTTACTTGGCAGCCAGACTGGCTTGCAAAGTCTCCTTAAGGAGAATAGTGTTCCCCCGTGGTCCCCACATAGCTTTCTCATGAGCCAGATCAGACACCCCCATACTTTGCACTGACGAGGGGCAAGCACCCCCGAAACACCGTGTCTGCAAATTGGGATTCTGATCTGGCTTATATATCCTGAGTCATATTGCAAAGGATTGTTAAAAATCCACTTGTGACTTTTAGGATCGCTACTTCCAATAGGTGGCGCTGTGCTAGAGTTTGTCTCCTTTACTGGAGAGACAATTTGAATATTATAAAGGTGTTTTTTATGTTATACAGCGCGGCCTGGGCTCTTATATACAGTATTCTAGAACGCTGTATATAAAGGCCGCAGCTCATAAGGGGAAATCCTGGTGACAGGTTCCCTTTAATAAACTCCCTGATGGCAGATTTGGATACTCCATGGAGGGTCACCATTCTTAAAATACTATCAGTTTTGCAGCTTTTAAAAAATATATAGGCTCCTTAGTCCCTTCAAAACTGAATAGGTCCTTAAAAAATCTTTTGTTAATTTGCTTGAAAAAAAATAATGAAAAATTATGGCTAAACTTTTAACTCTTCTAACATCCTAACAAAATAAAAGGAAATGTGAAAAATTATGCTAATATAAAGAAGTCAAATTTTGTGTTTTAACTTGTTTGTGTGTGGTACGACTAATTGGGTATAAACGTTCAAATTTGAATATTGCAAACTTTTCGTAAAATTTCTGATAGTTTTATAAATAAACACAAAACAGATTGTCTAAAATTTGCCACTAACATAAAATATAATGTGTCATGAAAAAACAGTCTCAGAATCATTGGGATGAGTTGAAACATTCAAAAGTTATGATTACATAAAGTAACACACGAGATGTGAAAAATTGGGCTAGAGGTTAGGAGTAGATGTGACTTTAGGCCACTTAACACACAGCGACATCGCTAGCGATGTAGCTGGTGAAAGCACCAGCCCCGTCGGTTGTGCGTCACGGGCAAATCGCTCCCCGTGGCGCACAATATCATTAGTCCCCGTCACACGGACTTATCTGCCTAGCGACGTCGCTGTAGCCGGCGAACAGCCTCTTTTCTAAGGGCGCAATTCGTTCGGCGTCACAGCGGCGTCACTAAGCGGCCGCCAAATAGAAGCGGAGGGGCGGAGATGAGCGGCTGGAGCATCCCGCCCACCTCCTTCCTTCCTCATTGCCGGCGGCTGCAGGTACGATGTTGTTCGTCGTTCCTGGGGTGTCACACATAGCGATGTGTGCTGCCGCAGGAACGACGAACAACCTGCGTCCTGCAACAGCAACGATATTTGAGATTAGAACGACGTGTCAACATTCAATAATATGGTGAATAATTTTGATCGTTAGCGGTCGTTCGTGGGTTTCACACGCAACGACGTCGCTAACGAGGCCGGATGTGCGTCACGAATTCCGTGACCCCCAACGACATCTCATTAGCGAAGTCGTTGCGTGTAAAGCCCCCTTTTTAGTTAATGGATCTAGTTATATTTTAGAGGGGAAGAGAGTTTACATATGAAAGATACGATGGCCACGTGTGTCACAATCACTTACCTTTCCCTTAAGTTCGGTGCAGATTTCTTGCTGTCGCTTTCTGTCATTTGCCAGAAAGAGCTCTATTTCATACATGGAACCTGCCTCAGCCATGGTCATTGCCGCCTTGATGAGAAAGTCTTTTTGATAGCGAGTCCAGCTCTCCATCAATGCTCTTCTTTGATCTTTATTGAAGCGATGCAAGTCCCACATCTTTTCATGGCTGACCTACACGAGGAGCATAATGTAAGTGACAGTCAAGCTCCCTGCTACGCCGCGCTCAAACACATGCAACAAAGGGAACCTGCGGTTCATGGTCATCGCAATGGACGTTTCCAAATCGAAAACAATTAAAGAGTCACGCACACCCTGTATATTTCCTCAAGCATGAAACACACAACGTCATTGGAAATTTAGGAATTGTTATAATTCAGTGTTGTCGAAAAAGTTTGCCCTGGGCCATTCTCTGCCTCTAGTTGGTTTGAAAGGTCCATAGTCACAAAGTAACAGTATTTTACATCCCAAAAGTAAGAAAGAAATTGGGAAGTTTACATAGACTCCTAAATTAGGTGAATATTAGAGTAAAGGTTACTTAAAAAAATACAATAGGGGAAAAAAAAGCGCTGTGAATTAACCTACATATGTGTAATGTTGTAGTTGGAGAGCAGGGGATAGACCCTCAGGCTAGGTGACTCTAGCAATCCCTAATCCAAGAGGTACCTCTGATGGTGAGGATATCTGGGCAACCTTCCTTGCCCTGCTCCTGATTTTATACTCCCTCCTCCCAAACCCCTGGGGAGGACCATGGCAGGAGTGATAAAGCCAAAAGAAATAGAAAAACTGGTCAAACCATATCTCTATCTCACGGCACACAAACACAGAGGTATAAGACAAAAGTAGCTTAGGAGGAAAATAAGAACAGGGAGGAAACAAGAAGACAATGGGTGAACTCCACAAGTCCACGCACAAAGTGATACAATCCCCAGCAAGACTGGGATACAACAGCACACAGACTGGTGTAGCAGAAAGCTATAGTCAGCATGGGAAGACAGGCTCCATCATCTTAAATAGGTTAGGATAGGTCTTCCACAACATGTGATCCAAGAGGTGACCAGCAGGCTAGCAAAAATTTTCTCCTGCAAGCCCAATCACTAATGAGAACACAGCTGGTCGACACCTGAGCCTGTCTGTGTAACTCAGAAGCACCAAAAGAGGCATAGTGAGGAGTGTCAGATTATGCAGTGTGAACAGCGTCAGATGCCGCCATGACACTTAGAGAGTTTACAGCCAAACACGGTGTGACAAGATGTTGACTTTTCCTATAAAACGTTTACAGTCACTAAAGCATACAATCAAGGATAGACTTAAAGGAAACCTATCACATTGTACATGATAAATGAATAGTACGGTATATAGGACAGGATGAGCTTAAGGATATATATGTTTGTTGAAAAAGATTCAGTATAACTTGAAATCCCTGGTGTTTTGTATGCCTAGGAGTCCAGTGGGCGGTCCTACTATTGATTGACAGCTATCTCTACAGGCACAGTCATACAGGGAAGACTGTTAATCAGTGAATATGACCGCCATTGGACTCATGTACACAAATACTATGGATGTCAATGAAAAAAATGCAGGTTTTAGAGAAACTTTTCCATCAATAATATATCAATTTGATTAGCTCTTCTTGCTGTATAACATCCTGTTGGCAGATCAGATATCAATTTCTAAATGACAGGTTCCCTTTAAAAACTATTTACTTATTGTACAAATTAACTAGGTTCCCTAAGCTAAATGGTAACGTCATACACCAGTAAAGTGTACACTAATTATTTTAGTATTGGGCACAGTAGAAAAAGACCTGAACAGCTGCAGCCTTTCAAAAATTATTGTCCAATTTTACAATGATATTGTGAAATAAAAAAAAAAAAATATACCAGGTACCCCTCTCATTATGGCAAGACGGAGTGACGCCATGCATGATATTCTCTTACACAGCCATCCCACTGTACTCTCCACCTTTTTAGTTGCATATCATGACAGTAAATATTGTGGGTCAATATCTTGAGGCAGTTGCTCAACCAGTTGAATAAATTTACTGACTAAATTGGGTAGAGAAAATATCTGATTGTGCATCCTATAATTTCCAATTCCTCAGCCATTATTTACTATGTAACCAGTCCCTGCAGACTTGTATATACTGGATCTCGAGAATTGTGTGTAAGAACATTGGAACGCATTAGGGAAATCAAGTATGAGCCAACCCAACAGATCAAGTCAAACATAGAAAGCTGAAGCCCATAACAAACCAAGACATTACAGAGACCACCCTGAATTAGGTTACTGGCCTGATCTGAGGGTCCAGGACATGGACCAAATTTCAAGACAGTGATGTTATGAGAAGACTACAATGATCCAGAGAAGCTCCCCGCATAGTCTAAGGGGCACTTTGCACACTACGACATCGCTAGTGCGAGGTCGGAGGGGTCATGTCGAAAGTGACGCACATCCGGCATCGCACTCGAAATCGTAGTGTGTAAATCCTAAATGATACGATTAACGAGCGCAAAATCGTCGTAATCGTATCATCGGTGTAGTTCCTGGGAATTCCATAATTGCGCGACTGCGACAGGTACGATGCTGTTCCTCGTTCCTGCGGCCGCACACATCGCTGTGTATGAAGCCGCAGGAGCGAGGAACATCTCCTACCTGAGTCCTGCGGCTGACGCCGGCTATGCGGAAGGAAGAAGGTGGGCGGGATGTTTACGTCCCGCTCATCTCCGCACCTCCGCTTCTATTGGCCGCCTGCCGTGTGACATCGCTATGACGCCGCACGACCCGCCCCCTTAATAAGGAGGCGGGTCGCCGGCCAGATCGACGTCGCAAGGCAGGGGAGTCCATGTGAAGCTGCCGTAGCAATAATGTTCGCTACGGCTGCTATCACAAGATATCGCTGCTGCGACGGGGGCGAGGACTATCGTGCTCGGCATCGCAAGCATCGGCTTGCGATGTCGTTGTGTGCAAAGTGCCCCTTAATGAGCAGTGGAGATTGCATGTCTCTTATGACATGTCCATTTGCCTATTTTGCCATGTATATTCAATGGCATCTTATTTTTGTGGGATAGTTTTATTATTAATGGCAGCTGGAGCTGGTGAGTTCAATGGACGAGGCATTTATAAGAATGCAGTCTGTATGTGTAGCCTAACTTGTTATTTTGTTATGTCTTCTAATAGATCAGGGGTGGACGTAGACAACAGAAGACCACTGCGTAACCCAAGGATATGAGTCCTTTTTTGTCCAGTAATGTGTCTGTGGATAGAAGCAGCTTTGATGGTGGACGTGGGCCAACTTATCTCTTGGACTGCTGTCATGGTCGTCTCTCTGTTGTGGAGTTTAGTGACAGGTTCTGGGTCAGAGTCTCACTTTACCTTGTGAGGCTCTGCTGATTAAATGAATTCCCTTTCCTTTGGGGAGGAGAGAGTTAATGTCCGTTTACTTGTCAGCAACTTCTGACTCCTGGTCAGGTGTTTCCGGTGTGGACCACTCCCAAGTCCTATATATGCTTCCAGTACAGGGTGCCGGTTATTTTCCATCATTTGGAATCTTGGTCAGGAGGAGAAAGGAGCTGAAGAAACCTTCTCTCTGTTTTGCTTTGTTGGCTGCAGCATTGGTGCAGGCTGCAGCAGTTCATGGTGTGCTGGTTGTATGGTTTGGAAGTTTCCCAGTAGTCTGTTTACTTACCCCCCTTTTATGTTGTTTCCCCTTGTGCACATTTAGTGAATCCTTTGTGTGTGGCTGCCATGTGTATGAGTTGTCGTTTTCTCCTGTTCATGTCTGCTTGTGGGGTTTGTGTTTACAGTCCCGTTGCACCCCTCGGGTGCAGGTGCGGGAGGGGAATTACATCAGGGCTAGGATAGGAGTTAGGAACACGCTGGTGACTCAGACCTCACTACCATCAAGCACACCTCTGACCTGAGGGACAGAGCAGGGTAAAGCAGTCTGAGTGTCAGCTTAGGTGTCCCGGTCCTGTCATCCGGTCCCCGTGACAGGCACCACAGGTTGAGCTTATAGTATGCCTGACCCGATCAGCATGTCAGGACTATTTGTGAGCAATTACCCGCCATGATCAACATTGAAAAGCTACATAGATCTGATTCCCTGCCATCCCGCATCTTCCTATTTTGCATATCATATGAAAAAATAAATGCAAAGGTCAATCACACGCGCTTCTCCTTTTCAGCAAATTATTATTTTAACATAATTCATATTTTTGCACATTAATATTTTTTTTATTGCTCACATAGTCACATACTTTTTAATGATTTTTTTACTTTTATATCATTCATTTCTCCCATCATTGATTCATCACACGCTTTGCACTTTTCACCTTTTTATATATTTACAGCTTTCGTGCATTATATGCTTTTTACTGTCTATACACATTTATCGTGGTATCAGTTATATATCGTACCATCAACTAAAATCTTAAAGTCTTCTCTTTCCATACCATATCATGTGCCTTGTCATCATTTAGTCACATTATATCTTTGTTTTTTCACACTGTAGACACATTTTTATATGTCTCTTGTATATTTATTGTTTGATGCTTTATTATATTTCCATTATTTATGCATAATATACATTTTCTCACATTCTTCCATTTCTCAAATTGCATATCTATGTCTTTAATTCTTTATCATGAGTTGATTTTTTATGCAATCACATTCATTAATGGGAGCGTTCGCTCTTCCTTTATTTTATTTTACATGGCCATCTCGGGACTTTGCACTGGATCTTCATCTGTTCCTTTCCTCATGAGTAGTCGCTTCTTGTATCTTTCAAGCAAATTGCAATTCTGTACTATAGCCGCCACCGTGTTGTGCACTGCTACCCCAACCACTCTTAGCACTATTTTGTTGGCAGTACCACAACATTACTTGGAATGGACTAATAGGATGCACAATTGAAATGACTCACTCACACCGCAGTGATAAAGTGCATGACAGCGCTATTTAACTAGTGCATGGCCCTTGCTCAGATACTCACTTTCCTCAGGTATGATTGGTTGCACTTTGTTCTTTCTGTCTTATTATCCCTGCCTTTTCCTCCACCTGGTCACCCCTGAAGAAGCTTGGGCGAAACTCATGGAGGGTGATGTAAAGCATATACAGCACGGCCTTTGAATATGGACAGCTGGGGTCTGTATCTACTGCTAATATGTTTGAATTAACTTATTAAACCTTTTGGTCTGCGGTTACAAAAAAAGAATAGGCAACATAATGTGAAGGAATTAACAAAACAGATATTTGAGACGTGCTTCTTTAAAAAATATGTAAGAGTGAAGTGCCACTTTAACCATAAGGTAGCATCATTTTTAACTGCTTTCGTCCTCTTTATATGAATCAGTTGAAAACTTAGATCTGGTTACGAACTCTTCTCACCCTTGGCCCGCAGCAAGGAGTATTGGGGAGTTCAAGGAACCCGGCAAAAAACAATACTGATCTCTTTTCTGCAGCGACAAGAGGAATCAAGGGCAACCAGAAAGTGACGTTGAGACGTCAGGGACTAGAGGAATAGACAGACTTGTTTAGTAGTATATTACAAGTCAGAACGAGTAGGTGAAAAGGTAGCTTGGAGTGGAGGAGCAATGCATGCTGCACTGAAAGGAACACAAAGGAGAGCACCGAGAGATGATGCATCAGCGAGAATCAAAGAGTGCAGGGTTAGAGGAACAGAATTTTTTAATTATGTTGGCAAAAAAAAACCAACAATATCATTACCCAAAAGTAAGACCTACCACGAAAACAAGCCCTAGTAGGATTTTCAGGGCTTTTTTGAGTATGCTTAAAATCTGAGCCCTACTCCAAAAATAAGCCCCAGTTGTGGTTTCATAATAAAGTGTCCAAGCAGCTAAAAGAGTTAAAGAATACAGCAGGCCTCTTCATCAAAGACAGCAGACACCCCCCAAAAAAAGCAGAAACACCCCCTCCCAAAAAACCAAACAAAAAAAAAAAAATCGCACTAACCAGACCCCAAACAATTACAGTTGGCAAATGTCAATGATGGATGGGCTCTCACACACAGATCTGCGTCCGTGTCCGGTCCCTCACTGTTCCAGCTGCAGCTCTCACAGATAGGTATAAGTATCACTCTGTGTGAGTGATACTGCTTCCAGTTACCAGGGGGAGACAACTGTTGTAGAAAACAGGGGGACCTGACAGCAACGCATATTTGTATGTGAGAGCCCATTCACTTGCCAATTCTGTTTGGGGTCTAGTTAACGCGATTATTTTAGGTGGTGTCTGCTATCTTTTAGGGGTAAACGTAACCGTAGATATAGAGAAAAATAAATTTAAGCAGGTAAATTAAACCTTTGTAAATATAGTATGTACCCACCACTATAGGACGGGTTCTGCACCATGAGAAAAGTAAATCAGATAAGAAAATGTGCATCTGATCCAGTGATAGGATTAACAAAAAATGTTGATGATCCAGAATGTGAGGACATGATATTAGAAAAAAATTTGATTATTTTGTTCAAGAATAAATGCTGATTGTTGTTCATGGCAAAGCATAAGACCTCCTCTAAAAATAAACCCTAGAGCATCTTTTGGTGAAAAAATAATAATATAAGACCCTGGCTTATTTTTGGGGAAACATGAAACACGGTATGTGAGGCATAAAAAGGTTAATGTTACTGATGAAGAGGACTAGAAGAGCACTATTGCAGCCTGTTGTCTAAAAAACAAGAATTATTATTTTGTGGGGGCCTAAATGGGTAATCTTACTGTGTGGGGAGCACAACTTGTTTAGTTGACCATTAATGACGGATGAGAAGAGGATTCAGGTTGTAGTGCCGCGCTATTCACCACTCAGAAATTATGATTGATTAATGTCTTTTTATTTTCATGCACAGGTCTATGCGTTTCAGGAGTACTCAGCTTCCTTCATCAGGACATCAGGCAAAAAAACATCAAATAGTTGACCATGAAGACATTGGTAGGTAATGAACAATGTTCAGAGGCTCGTGATTTAAGAAGCCTATGCACTGTTTTTAAAGAAACCTAGAGTCTTGTGTGACTGCGTTATAACTTAGGCGGGCTTTGCACGCTGCGACATCGGTAACAATGTGTTACTGATGCTGCAGCGATAGTCCCGCCCCCGTCGCACGTGCAATATCTAGTGTAAGCTGCCGTAGCGATTATTATCGCTACAGCAGTTTCACACGCACATACCTGCCGTGCGACGTCCCTCTGGCCGGCGACCCGCCTCCATCCTAAGGGGGCGGGTCGTGCGGCGTCACAGCGACGTCACACGGCAGGCGGCCAATTGAAGTGGAGGGGCGGAGATGAGCGGGATGTAAACATCCCGCCCACCTCCGTCCTTCTCATTGCAGCCGCCGGCAGGTAAGGTGAAGTTCCTCGCTCCTGCGGCTTCATACACAGCGATGTGTGCAGCCGCAGGAGCGAGGAACTACATCGCACCTGTCGCTGCACCGGCATTATGGAAATGTCAGAGGCTGCAGCGATGATACGATAACGACGCTTTTGCGCTCATTCATCGTATCAAAAAGGATTTGCACGTTGCGATATCGACTGCGACGCCGGATGTGTGTCACTTTCGATTTGACCCCATCGACATCGCACGTGCAATGTCGCAACGTGCAAAGCCGCCCTTACGTTCACTGGTCTCGTTGAAGCTTCCGTTCGAACCCCCTGCAGAACGAGTTTCGGATACATGCGCTGACGGGGTCATTGACTATAATGGAGCAGACGGAGTCACTGTGTGCTCTGTCTTTCCTCATTTCAGGTGTATATGCTTTCTTCAGGCAGACACCCAGACTTAGTAGATTGTGCCTGTGTGTCCACCTGCAGAAAGCGTATACACCCAAAAATCCAAAAATAGTGCAAGACAGATTATACGGTGATTCCGTTTGCACACACTATAGTCAATTGCCCCGTCGGCGCATGCGTCTAAAACCTGTTTTGCTGGGAGGTTTGGATGGAAGCTCCAACGGGACCAGTGAACGTAGGTTATAATGCAGTGTGAAAGGGGACTACGATGAAACAAAAGGGGTAAATGTAGTATGAGCCTTACAGAAACGGTATATGGAGTTCAGCAGTATATGACTCGTGACCACTCAGGCTATTGATTGACTGCAGACATTATTTGGCGTAAATGGTCGATTATGTCTTCAGTGAATATAAAAAAAATGGTTAGTGGGAGCACTGGGATGCGACAATGGAACGGCTGGGAGTAAAATATTTTGCTCAGCTATAGCATTATCTTACACAACCCCATTAAAATGTAAATGCAAGAGAACGTACTGTATCCTGAATTATGAATGTGCATTTCTGTATATGTATTTTTTGCATAATAATCATGAATATTAAAAGATTTCCTAAAAATTTGGGATTCCAAAATAAAAAAAATCGCAATATACTTATGCAAACATATCCTGCATTTAGAAATTATCTTTAAAATGTGGCCCCTTGTGTGACATATTAGCGGCAGAGGCTGTGATATCTGCCCTCTTCTGTGCAGTGCCAAGCTACTACAGAGACGGTCATCTCCGCAGTTATAGCACTGCTGGCGTCTAATGTCTTAGGATTTGGCTGTAGGTGGAGATAATTACGGCATTGTGTTACAGCCTGGAAAACGTTCAAGACTACTTGCTTCGGCATGTTACACACAGACCTTATTGGATCAAGTAAAAGTCGGAATTTCTTATCACAGTCAAGGCCCAGGCGTGAAAGCCGGAGATGAAAGTAGACTTAGTGGTGCGAGTCAAGCAAGGCGCGTAATGCTATTTTTTCCCATAATGATGGAAAATGTTCTAGCTCTTTTTTCTGATCTGTTTCATTCAGACTGAACAGGTGAGAAAGAAAAGTCACCTGCATTTTAGTCTAGGATATAAAAAGGTGAGATCATCTGTTTCGAGCGACAAAGACACTGTAAAACCACAAGTTACTGCACAATCCAAAAATTACGTCTTCGAAACTAAGACTGAACTTGATGGAGCTGTGCTTGTTCCAATCTATGTAACTAGCGTTAACCTCCTCCTACACGCTCACACATTTTTTGTTTTACTGCTTACGTTTTTTTATCCTCGTTTTCCAATACCATAATTTTTTTTTATATTTTTTCAGCAACGTAGCTGCATGAGACCTTCTTTTTTTTTGCAGGAGAGGTCTTGGTTTTCAATGAAACCATTCACTTTATTATTAGGGATGATCGAATACCTCAAATATTCGGCTTTGCGAATATTCGCCAAATAGGTCGCCGCTATTCGACTGTTCGCGAATATTCGATGCGCAGTGTAAATCTATGGGAAACCCGAATAACAACTATTTGGTCTTCCCATAGACTTGCATTGCGCATCGAATATTCCATAGCAGCTACCTATTCGTCGGATATTCGCAAAGGCGAATATTCTGGTATTCGATCATCTCTATTTATTATATGTATTGAAAATCATAAAAAAAAAAGACTCCCTGAAAGAATTGATAAAAATACATATTTACACCAATGAAAAACAGAGTCCTCCTGCAGCTATCCGGCCTCCTTTCCGGTACATGTCGGTGTCTGTTTTCACATGTACTGGAGACTCGGACACACGTAGACCCATCAAATTCAATGGATTTGGTCACACGTCCATGTTTTCACACGGACCGTGTGTCCATGTGGAGCACACGAGTATCCGTGTGCTCTACGCAGCAACATGTCCGTTTTCTGCCGGCAGCACAGAGGTCACGCAGACCGCACACTGATGTGAACCGTGTGACATCAGTGTGACATGTACCGGAGGACAACCAAATCACTGAAAAAAGAGGATTTTTATACTTACCTTTCTCCGGGTTCCGCTCATTATGTCTCATGAATATTCACCTCACTGACTGTGGACCTGGAGGCAAGTGAGACAGTAGCACCAAAGACAGGTAAGTATACAAGTTCATGCTGTCCGTGTGTAATCCGAATGTCACACCGATAGCACACGATAACACACACACACGGATGGCCCACAGAACTCCACAATGGACAGTGCAACCTCTGTGTTACATTGTAATTTAATTACAGTTTACAATGTTATTATGTTTCTATTTAGTTTTCAGGGGAAATAATCATGTGTGTATGCATAATTTTATTCTGAGACATAAAAGTAATGTACTTACCAGCTCCTGCCTTGGTTTGTGTGGAAGACTTTTCGACAACATATCCAAGTATAAATTTCTTCTATTAGGAAAGTCACTTGGATATTGGCTAATAATTGCTTGAAAAACCCAGTGATCTTCTTCACTCCATTTACAGTCCCTATAATAAAAAAAATTATAGAAATTTGTAATTTATAGTCAGAGGCGGATGTACCATGGGTGCAACCAAGGGCCTGGGAGCTGAGGGGACTAGTGCCATCTCCGAAGCAGCTTCTGTAATAGACCCAAAAACTGGTACATTGTAATTGACAGCAACGGGCCCATGACCGTTCAAACACAGGGGCCCTCTTCAATATTCATCTGCCCATTTATAGGGTATAGGTAAAATTATGAAAAGGGGTTGTCTACTTTACAAAATTCTTGTTAAAAAGAAGTCCTGCTGTCAAAATGCTGATCTCAGGATGTTACATAGCTTCAACCTAACAGCTGTAAGAAAAAAATCTACACGGATTTTCTGTAAATTAGGAATATCAGCACAGCTTCTATCCAGCACCTATTTCCTCGTTGTATGCTTTCCTCGTTTACTAAAGCCAGTTTTCTCTCTGCTCTCCCTGGGATACTTTTGGGGTGTGAGGTAGTGACTGGCTTTATAGTGAACTAGCTGTACTACCCGGCTTCGCCCGGGTTAATAACTGCTGTTAACAAAATAGAATGTATTAACAAAAATTTACTCTGCACACAAAAACCACAAAACAAATAGATATAAATGTAATTATAATGTCTGTCTCCCCCTCTGTATATATCTCTCTGTCTCTCTCTATCTCTTTGTCTGTTTGTCTCTTTCCCTGTCTGTCTCTGACTGTCTCTGTCTCTTTCTCCGTCTGTTTCAATCTCTTTCCCTGTCTGTCTATCTATCTTTTTCCCTGTCTGTCTATCTATCTCTGTCACTTTCCCTGTCTGTCTCTTTCCCTGTCTCTCTCTTTCCCTCTCTTTCCCTGTCTGTCTCTTTCCCTGTCAGTCTGTTTCTTTGTCTGTGTCTATCTCTTTGTGTCTGTCTCTTACCTTGTCTATGTCTGTTTCTTACCCTGTCTGTGTCTGTCTCTTTCCCTGTCTGTGTCTGTCTCTTTCCCTGGCTACATTGTGACACGCCAACATTCCATATAAGGGCGTGGCTGCGCATTCTTCTGAAGTTCTGGCTGCACTGTGGCTCCCAGCTACATTCAGCTTTATATATTAGATGGCCGGTATGTATCGCAGAGGAGGTAGACCTCTGTGATGTACACCTGCAATGTTTACCCTGGGACATGTAGTTCCACGAGGCACAGACTGACAGGGAAAGAGACAGACAGGGAAAGTGACAGACAGGGAAAGTGACAGACAGGGAAAGTGACAGAGATAGATAGACAGGGAAAGAGATAGATAGACAGACAGGGAAAGAGATTGAGACAGACGGAGAAAGAGACAGACAGACAAAGAGATAGAGAGAGAGACACAGAGAGATATATACAGAGGGGGAGACAGACAGAGAATGGGAGAGAAACAGAGAGACAGTTACTATCCCGGGCAGCGCCGGGTGCTATGTTGTGAGGCGTGTTCCAATTTACCAATCAATTTTGCCCCTATCTACATAATGGGGAAAAAGTGAAACGAAAAGTGTTGGGGCAAATTGACAGCTGCCAGATGTGAACAAGGGGGACTTAAAGAATGAGAGCGATGGCGCCAAAGAGTATATACCGTACAGTTGCTAAGGTGGGGCCCCGACATGGAATACTCACCACACTCGGGGATATGAACACACACACAAAATGCGCCACACACTACCACGCGCTTGAACACATATACCACCCTCAGCACACATCTCACCACACATACACCAACCTCACCACATAATCGCCCTAAAACACACACAAGTCTGGTATTATCCTTCACAAATAAAAATCTGATTAATAAGCAGCCAAACTAAAAGAACAACAAATGTACCACATAGGAAATACGGCAGCTGTCAGTCACATGACCTGTCTATATGTGTATGTGTGAGCTAATATATACTGTCAGGGGGAGGGCTTTCTGTTGCCTGGAGATTTATCAGGCTGCCAATAGCAACCAATCACAGCT
The DNA here is from genome assembly GCF_048569485.1 of Anomaloglossus baeobatrachus. Taxonomy (NCBI): domain Eukaryota; kingdom Metazoa; phylum Chordata; class Amphibia; order Anura; family Aromobatidae; genus Anomaloglossus; species Anomaloglossus baeobatrachus. Next base: position 41,476,961 of record NC_134359.1, read on the forward strand.
TAGCTTCTATTTTGCTACAGTTAATTAATCTGAGCTCTGATTGGTTAATATAGACAACAATTTAATAATTACATTTCTATCTATTTGTTTTGTGGTGTTTGTGTGCAGAATACATTTTTGTTAATACATTCTATTTTGTTAACAGCAGTTATTAACCCGGGCAAAGCCGGGTAGTACAGCTAGTATGTAATATAGCCAAAGGAAGGCTCATGTTTTGTTCTTGGAAGATGGTTTGGTTTATGTGTCTGTTAGTAAACCAACTGGACTGTTTGAATAGAAACTGTTCCTTTGTGTTCCTCAATCTAGCAGTCAAGCAAGTATCCCCTATCATATTAAGTGAGTGCAGCCTCACAGGGGTTAATCTGCAGGTTAATTGCATTCTGAATTTGCTTGGCGCCCGCACTTAAGGGCCCTGCTGCAGGGAGGAATTAACTTTTTTCCTCTTTGCAGCATTCAGCTTCCAGTCATAGAAGAGGAGCTGGTTCGGGTTCAGTCACTGTTCAGTGTGGCGTCTGTAACCGCACCCCTGATATTGACTGATAGCCATCTCTATTGCGGTCAGTGCCAGAGGGCGCAATTACAGTTCCTGCTCACTATACACTGAGCAGGGGCTGATCCTGCGCTGGTGCCTCCCCTATGACTGAGAGGATTAGAGCTAATTGTCTCCTGGCGGTGGGGCTCTAAGTTCAGTCGTCGGGCAGGTTCAGAACTCTACTAAACTGCCAAATAATGGGTACCCTGACTTTGTAACTGTAGTTCGGATGGAATATGAGAATCAAAATATTGTAGGCGACGAGTCCACTTCAATATGGAAACAGAATTGGTAGAAATATAAGGATACTGAACACAAACAGTTTGAAGATAAGCCGGAGAAACATATTGCAATTAAGTTCTCAACAACACAACAGCATCTGCTGATAGTCGTACGATGTCAACTCCTTACTAGGATGTTAAGCGCAATTCTCTAGATCTTCCTCCTACACATATGTCCCCTGTGCGCTCTATCCAAATCTGTAAATCACACTTGATTTCATTGAATAGCATACATCCATTATATCTTATTTTCTCGCGCCAACACTGCTTTGTGTACACTTTCCTAGTATAATATAACACTTTATGCCTTGCTGAGAATGCAAATAAAACTTGGCTTCGGAGCGGAAATCCTATTTAAAAAAATTGAAGGCTAGTGCCAATATATATTGAGAAAAATCAGCCCATAACTACAGGCAGAACGATAGAGGAACCTGGACAAAAGATCCAGCTTGGCTCGCGCTATCACCGGTAATGATACTGGCGTAATAATAGCTTGTATCACAGTGAATCTCTTTATATACTGATATCGCCATGATCAGTGCTGGCTGTAAAACTGATGTCAAACAACTAAAAACTAGCCAATATAAGCAGAAACGGAGTGCGACAAAATTTGCAAAAATTTGTCTCTAGTGGAGTGGCCTAAATATGTCATGTACAATGTTGATGCATCCCATGAATAGCGTTGAGCCGCATAGACTGAGACTAAGGGGCACTTTGCACACTACGACATCGCAGGTGCGATGTCAGTGGGGTCAAATTGAAAGTGACGCACATCCGGCGTCGCAGGCAATATCGTAGTGTGTAAAGCCTTTATTATACGATTAACGAGCGCAAAAGCGTCCAAATCGTATGATCGGTGTAGCGTCGGTCATTTCCATAATTTCGGAAGGACCGATGTTCCGATGTTGTTCCTCATTCCTGTGGCAGCACACATCGCTGTGTGTGAAGCCGCAGGAGCGAGGAACATCTACCTGCGTCCTGCGGCTCACGCCGGCAATGCGGAAGGAAGGAGGTGGGCAGGATGTTTACGTCCCGCTCATCTCCGCCCCTCCGCTTCTATTGGCCGCCTGCCGTGTGACGTCGCTATGACGCCGCATGACCCGCCCCCTTAATAAGGAGGCGGGTCGCCAGCCAGAGCGACGTCGCAGGGCAGGTGAGTGCATGTGAAGCTGCTGTAGCGATAATGTTCGCTACGGCAGCTATCACAAGATATCGCAGCTACGACGGGGGCGGGGACTATCGCGCTCGGCATCGCAAGCATCTGCTTGCGATGTCGTAGTGTGCAAAGTGCCCCTAACATTATGTAAGGCTATGTTCACATGTCCTGTGGTCATTTGTTAGATCAAATCCGTTGGAAAACTGGTTTCTGCTGGATCCATTTTTTTAACATGGGAGTCTATGGAGAACGTATCCGTTAATGGATTGCTATTTAACCATCTGTTGTGCTTGCATTTGTAATAGATCTATTGCCCATAGGCTCCACTTGGTAAAAATGGATCTGGCCAACATACGTTATTTAACAGCGGACAAAAAAGATGTGTTTGTACAACTTTTTTGCAAACGGATCTCTAATGGATCTGTGAAAATGGATGATTACAGCCTAAAGGCCACTTTACAAGCTGCGATATCGGTACCGATATCGCTAGTGTTCGTACTCGCCCCCATAGTTTGTGCGACACGGGCATAACGCTGCCCGTGGCGCACAAAATCGCACGGACACGTCACACTACTTACCTGCATAGCGACGTCGCTGTGACCAGCGAACTGCCTGCTTTCTAAGGGGCCGGTGTGTTTGGCGTCACAGTGGCGTGACTAAGCGGCCGCCCAATCAAAGCGGAGGGGTGGAGATGAGTGGGACGTAACATCCCGCCCACCTACTTCCTTCCTCATTGCTGGCAGGACGCAGGTGAGGTGAGGTTCCTTGTTCCTGCGGTGTCACACAGAGCAATGTGTGCTGCCGCAGGAATGAGGAACAACATCGTACCTGCAGCAGCAACGATAATTGAGATTAGGGGGGCATGTAAACGATTAGCGATTTTGAACGTTTTTGCAACGATTCAAAATCGCTAATAGCTGTCACACGCAACAACATTGCTAATGCGGCCGGATGTGCGTCACAAAATCCGTGACCCCACCGACATCGCTTTAGCGATGTCGTAGCGTGTAAAGCGGCCTTAAGGGTACGTGCCCACAATCAGGGTTCACAGTGTTTTGGACGCAGCATCTTTCAGCTGCGTGAAAATGCTACATTGTACAGAACTGGCACAGTGGATGTTATTTATAGAAATCCCATGCCCACTGTGCATGTATTGCTCGCCTATGTAAACTGATCTATGGTGCGACTTTCCAAGCCGCAAGCTTGTTAATTCTTTGCTACGGAGTCGCTAGCCTTCTTCTCAGGGAGAACAGAGCGAGAGATGGCGGCGTCCCAAACCCTGATCGTGGGCACATGCAGTTGCGGTCTCCTACAGAGGAGGCTCGCGGCCCTGCAGGTCAAGACCCACTGCCTCAAGGCTAGGACGCAGCGGGTCCTGATCGTGGGCACATACCCTAAAGGCCGCTTTACACGCTGCGACATCGCTCAAGCAATCTCGTTGGGGTCACGGAATTTGTGACTCACATCCGGCCGCGTTAGTGATGTCGTTGCGTGTGACACCTATGAGTGATTTTGAATCGTCGCAAAAACGTTCAAAATCGCTCATCAGTGACATGCCCCCCTATTCTCGATTATCGCTGCTGCTGCGTGTACGATGTAGTTCGTCGCTCCTTCAGCAGCACAAATCGCTATGTGTGACGCCGCAGGAACGAGGACCCTCACCTTACCTGCCTCCGCCCGCAATGAGGAAGGAAGGAGGTGGGCGGGATGTTACGTCCCGCTCATCTCCGCCCCTCCGCTTCTATTGGGCGGCGGTTCAGTGACGCTGCTGTGATGTCGCTGTGACGCTAAACGAACCGCCCCCTTAGAAAGGAGGCGGTTCGCCGGTCACAGCGACGTCGCTAGGCAGGTAAGTAGTGTGATGGGTCCGTGCGATGTTGTGCGCCAGGGTGGCGATTTGCCCATGTCGCACAACCGAAGGGGACGGGTACGCACGCTAGCGATATCGGTCATGATATTGCAGCGTGTAAAGCGGTCTTTACAGTGTTTTTGAAGTACAGTTTTGATTCTGTAGTTTTGCCTTTGTACTCAGAAATCTTTCCAAAATCTCATTCACACGTTTATGATTTTCTCCAAGCATTTCACCAAAAAATTGTAAATTTCTGCAACAAAATCCTTGCAATTTAACCCCTTCTGCCATGGCCAATTTTCATTTTATGCACTTTTGTCCCCCCCCTTGCAAGAGTCATACCTTTATTTTTTTCCATCGACATAGCCGTAGAGGGCATTTTTTTTGTATGACAAGTGAAAGGCACTATTAATTTTACCGATGACCACTAAAAATTGAAATGTTGAAAAAAAAAAAAAAAAAAGCATTTCTGCATTTTTTTATTTATTTTTACAGCATATAATGTGCGGGAAAAATTATATTTCAGGTTTGTATGATTACGGTGGTCAAACCTGTATAGTTTTTTTTATTTTTATTTTAGTGTTTAAAAAAAAAATTCTAAAAACTGCAAAAAATATTATTTTTTTTGTGTTATTTTCTGAGACTTGTATCTTCATTATTTTTCTGCCAATAAAGCAGATGTCTCATGTTTTTTGTTGTTTGTTTTTCGTGGCGAGTTGAAATTTTGATTGCTTTTTATTACATTTTGGGAGAGAGCGGCAACTGAAAAACAGGACTTCAAATTTTTTTTGTTTCTATTTTTGCTTTTTGGCATTCACCATCATGTTTACATAATTTTATATTTTTATAAATTTGACTCTACTTGATGTGGCAATTTCCAAATAGATATGGCTTTAATTATTATTTCTTAATTTTTTTGTATTGGGTAAAAAGGAGTGAATTAAACTTTAATAGTTTTTTTTTACATTTTTGAATATAATAAAACTTTTTTGGTATTTCTGATTTTTTAAAAGGTTTTTGCGATTTAACTTGTAAGCAGCATAATGTAAAGGGTCTGATTTCTGGGGTGTGTCACTTGCTCACCTGCTTGCTTTAGTTTCAATACCATCAGTGTTTTATCAGTAGGAGATTATCACTGCAGGACTAGGTGTCATGAGCAATGCAGTCCAGGAAATCTGTGTAACCCCGCCTCCAGCACTGATTGGCAGCTTGCTGACAGGAAGCTGCCAATCAGGGGTGTGGGTGGGGTTATACACAACTGAGCATTCTGTTCTCTGTTACATCTACAACAAAGAAAACTGGGATTTAAATCAAAACTGCACCAAACAGCACAGTAAATGATACAACAGTGGAATCGAGCTAGCTGCCTCTACATTTTGCTGCTCTCAGATTAAATAACAAAAGCAAGCTGACAGATTGCCTTTAAAATAAAGTGGCAATACCTGTAAACAAGGTTGATGTCACGGGGTACATACTGACGGAACAGGGGCTCCTAAGCTGGCCATCAGATTTGAGACCCTGCGCTGTCCCTTATCTCAGAAGTAAGCTTGATAGAAGCCAGGTCCGAACCCTCAGTGTGACCCTGACTCCTGCCTGAGCCCTGGTCTTACTCCCCCCACCCTGGGAGCGGGCTGGAGACCCAGTAACAAAACCCCCACAGAAAAGACACGAACAAGGGAGAATGAAAACCTGTACACACTGCACTCAAACGCAAAGGGGAGACAATATGTGTACAGGAAATAACGAAACGGGTAGGGAATAAACTCACACCAGGGGAACGTTCACACCATGCAGAATAGGAACTGTAGTTCACTATGAACGGAATAACTACTGAGACTGAAATTGCTAGAGCTATGCTGAAGCTATCTTCGGCGATCTCCTTCTACATTTCCCATCTTAAATAGGGAGAGACCAGCTGTGGATGGTAATTAGCAACCCGGCTCTCAGAAGAGTTGCACACTGCTCCAAAAAGGATTAACTTCTGCATGGCTGAGAGCAGCGAAACAACTCAGCCAACGCCCAGGAAATCTGAGAACTTAAGAGAGGCCAGTTTGCCTGTCGGACTCTGCAATTTGAACAGAGTCTGACGCTGTATTATTAATCTGTACCGCCCCGTGCTCGGCGGCAACCGAGCCGCTCGGATCCGGGCTCGCTGGTGGGTGGCTCGAGCGTCTCTGGACCTGGGGGGCCCCGTGGTCCACTTCGATCTGAAAGGGGGGCTGGCGCCTTTAGGGGGACGTAGGTGTACGGCCAGAGCCGTGTTTGAGTTCGTGACGCCACCCACGGGATGTGGTGAAGGTAGGCACCACCGCTGCAGTTACGGGGGCACCCGGGGGAGATGTTATGCAGCAAGTTGTTAACCCCTCCGTGGGCAGGCATGGTGGCCCCAGGACCCGTTGGTGAAGTAGTTGGGCGGTGCAGGGAGGTGCGCGGCCGGAGGGCACTGTTGTACTCAGTTAGTAATGTACACGAGTCTCTGGTAAACCAAGTTGATGGTGGTCGGTGCCCGTGTGACGCCCTGGACCCCAGGGGTCACAGGTAATAACACCTACCACTTACACACACACCCCCACCCCCTGTGAGGACACACACCAGTCACCCGAAAGGGAGACCTGATGCCTCCCTCAGGGCCAGTAGGGCACACCAGGTGGGCGGAGTCAGGCAGAAAGGCACGCCCACCAAGGAGACTACTGGCCTGAGGCAGGAAATACAAACAGAAAAAGTTTAGACAGTGACAGTGACAGGAGGCGAGAAGGAGAGAAACTGTCACGGACCCGGGTTGGAGCCTGGGCCCCTTGGAAAACATCAGGCAGGCAGACAGTGGTGGCCACCTGCAGGAGTACAGCAACCGGCGGAACCGTAGGGACCGGGCCAGGGTTGGAGCCTTCCGGCCCTGAACTGGGGAGTCAACCGTGTACTGGAGCATCAGAAACCGGGTACTCAGACCCCGTCCTATCTTAGAAGCCACTGAGTTTAGGCAAATTGACTGATTGCTGGCTGGACCTCACGGGTTCATCCACACCCAAAGTCCCGAAAGAAGGCAAAAGCCCACCGAGACCGGGTGAGCGCCACCGCCAAGGGCCAAACACCTGACGGGCCAGTGCCTGCGGGCAACTGAGGGCTCCTCCGAACTTTGGTTTACCAGTGACTCTGAGTGTGAATTAATCGTGAGTACACCAGTGCCATCCAGGCACAACACTGCACCGCATCACGGCACCCTGCACCCCGACAACAACAGCGCTTCAGTATCTCCAGCGCACCCTCTCCCATCGGGCCCCGGGACACACCGCCCCTACCCACGGAGGGGCTAACATCTAGGCTGCGGCCACAACACCGATCCCGGACGAGCCCGCCTTCACTCCAGCCACAGCGGTGGTGCATCCCGTCACCACGACCCGTGGGTGGCGTCACGACCCGCAGGACGACAGCGCGGCCCTACCTGGCTGCGCGCCTCGTCCCACCACCACCCCACTGCCTCTTCCCTTAACAGAGCGACGTGGCCCCCAGTCCGGAGGCGCTCGTGCCACCGACAACCCGAGCCCGGACCTCGAGCGGCTCGGCCCGAGCAAGCGGAGGAAGTGGCCGGGCGTCTCTCAGGGCGGTACACCCGCAGCCGGCTGCGTCTGGTCCCCCACCCGGTTGGTGGTCTCTGCCTTTCTCCTGCACCGTGTTGTGTATTTGTGGGCTACCTGCGCTTCAGCGTCGGAAGTCCGCTCCCCGGCTTTGTGGATGTCGGGAGAGCCCTTTTGCCCGCAGATGCTGGCCCGTGGGATCTCTCTGCCTGTGCGGTGGCTTTCTATCCCCCTCGTTGGGCTGTTGTCTTTAGTCGGGACTTTGGGTGAGAAAGGACCTATATTCCAGACCGCAATCAGTTAATTAACTCAGTCCAGTGGCTTCTGGACCTCGTTTCAGGGTCTGAGTACCCCCCCTTTGTGCTCCGGTTTCCAAGTCGGTTACCCCGAGTTGGTACCGGCGGGCCACTACCCTGTCCCGGTCCACCATGGTTCCTCTGAGCCGTCTTCCCGGCTCCTGCAGGCTGAGGCCACCGTATGCCTCCTAGCCAAAGGTGCCCGGGCTCCAACCCTGGCACCTTTTTAGGGAACAGGTGTTGTGCGGGGCACCAACCCTGGCACCTGTCAGACTGCTGCAGACCTGGGCACAGGCCTGCTTCCACTTAACTTCACCTCCACTCACAGACAGACTACTTTTCCCGCCTCAGGCTCTCTGGACTCCTCGGTGGGCGGGGTCAACCGCCTGGCTCCACCCCCTGGTGTGTCCATTAAGCCCTGAGGGGGGTGACTAGGTTTTAATGGTTGGCTGATGACACCTTTTTAGGGGACAGGTGTTGTGCGGGGCTCTAACTGTGACTACCTGGCTAGTCCAGGGCATCACAAATCCACGTGTGCGAATTTGGACAGCGCATGGCATTTGAAGAGCAAATTATGGATATGGGTTACAAACATCAGGGAGTGATGTCTGTTCAGATCATGATTAGGCAAATTAGACTGCAAAATCCGCAGCCAAGCAAAGCCAATCTGATCCATCCGTTGCCCCTTTAAATTTGGCTCTATATTGCCTGATATATAGAGCGGGGAATCATCATGCCCTATATAAAAGGAGAGGATATTAGAAACTCCATTGACTTAGTCTGTGTGATGTCACTAAGCCGTTTATTAGCATCCGCTCCTTGTACAGATGGACTATTCTGAGAAGATGTGGGAGGCTGAGCAGACAAAGCCGTCACAATACTTGCTGGTCAAAGTTGTTAAACATCACTGTTTTATGCTAAGCCAAAACTTCAAAGCACATTTCGCTGAATTAAGGTTAACTAGCCCTTCCTAAGCATTATGTGAAACGTTCGCCGGCTGATGTGAAAGAATCTTAACACAAAGCTGTTGTTTCATAATGTCGGGAGTGAAGTAGGCCGCAGAACTCCTGTACCCCCGGAGCCATGTGAAATTGCAAAGGAGTTGGATTCTGCAACTAAAGCCCATTGTCTTACGGAGCAGGTTCATACATCTGTGTCTGTCAGGAACATTCAGTCCTCCTACACTTGTGCAGAAACTCGCACAGCGTGACTTCCAGGTCCTTCTCCTCACAAAGACATCTAATTACTCTGCCGAGCCCAAGACTTTGAACGGGGGATTTCCACAGGAATGAATAAAGAAATGACTTCTACATCAAGAAAATCTCATGCAGAAAAGCATTTTATCAGATGCAATAAGAAATAAATCGCGGCTGACCGCCGGTGCTTGCAAGTTGTCGGCGCGCACCGATCTTTCTTGAATAATTGACACTTGGCTGCAAATGCCATGTAAGGCTATGTGCGCACTAGAAATGTCCTTCTTCTCAAGAAACTTTCTTGAGAGACATTCTGGGAGTTGAAGATTCCCGCAACTGCGGGAAAAAAACGCACCAAATCCGCATGCGTTTTTACCGCGGATTAGCCGCGATTTCACCGCGGATTTTCCGCAGGTTGTTCCTGACACATGCAAGTATAGAAATTCCGGGGGCATTCCGCAGGTAATAATGGACATGCTCATTTTCTCAAGAAAGTTTCTCGAGAAAATTTTCTCAAGAAATTTTCTTGAGAAAAATCCGCAGCGTGCGCACAGCTATTTTTTTACACATAGGTTTTGCTGGGAAATGTCTGCAGAAAGATTTTTAATCTTTCTCAAGAAATTTATGCGGCAAATCCGCGGGTAAAACGGTCTAGTGCGCACATAGCCTAAAGGATTATTAGATTTGGGGATAATGAAAAAACCACGGTATTGGCTGCGCTGCTATTAAAGTTCATAAAGATGATGGTATTGTTCCAAAAAACTTTTTTTATTGCAAGATTATAAGCCACAACGCGTTTCGGGGTTAAATGTTCCCCCTTCCTCAGGTAGCAACAATCATATGAAGTGGTATGCCTTATATATACATGAATATGTAGGTCCCCACACCCCTTGATTAATTCAACATATGGATCATAATGTCAGGTGCATAGATAAAGAGATCTATAGAAAAAGTATTTCTAAAGATCCTTTATGATATGCTAATGAGCGCGGGGACTAGTCGCAAGGGGGTTAGTTCCTGTGCTCATTCCGCCCTCTTAGCATGTTAGTGTGACGCCCTGGACTAGCCAGGTAGTCACAGGTAGGCCCCCTGCACAAACACCAGCCCCTAAAAAGGTATCATCAGCCAACCTAAAAACCCTGAGTCACCCCTCTCAGGTCTTGATGTTCACACCTGGGGGCGGAGCCAGGCAGTTGGCCACACCCTCCGAGGAGTTTGGATAGCCTGAGGCGGGAAAAACAGAGAGACCCGTTAGGGAAGTGAAAAGGAGAGGAGGTGAAGTGGAGTAGAGAGGAGTAACGTCTGTCAGGGATCTGGGTAGGAGCCCGGATACCCTGTGGGCAGGAGGCAGACAGTGGTTGCCGCCTGCAGGAGTCGGGAAGACAGCCGGTGGAACCGTCAGGGACCGGGACAGGGTAGTGGCCCGCCGGTACCGAACCGGGGAACCGAACGGAAACCGGAGCACCAGGAGGGGTACTCAGACCTAGTACGAGGCCCAGAAGCCACTGGACCAAGTCGAATTCACTGATTGGGGTCTGGACCTTAGGTTCTTTCCCACCCACGTCCCGACTGAAGGCAACAGCCCAACGAGGGGGATAGAAAGCCACCGCCCAGGCATAGAGATCCCACGGGCCAGCGTCTGCGGGCAAACGGGCTCCCCGACATCCACTAGCCGGGGAGTGGACTCCCATCGCTGAAGCGAAGGAAGTCAGCATTCTACTACAGAGGTGCAGGAGAAAGGCGGGGACCACCAACCTGAGTAAGGGGCAAAGCGCAGCCGGCTGTGGGCACCGACCACCATCCTTTTGGTCTACCAGAGACTCCGGTGTATTTATAATAGTGAGTACAACAGTGCCCTCGGGCAACGCATTGCACCGCACCATCCCGCCCGCACCTTACTACCACCGGGACCATCACACCCTGCCCACGGAGGGGTCAACACCAGGCTGCACAACACCGTCCCCAGGAGCCTAGTTAATGGCAGCGGTGGTGTCCACATTCACCACAACCCGTGGGTGGTGTCACGAACTTAACCCCCAAACAACCGCGGCCCCGGCCGTGAACCTCCCCACCGAACACCACCCTTCACGTAGCGCCAGCATCCCTTCAGTGCGACATGACCCCGGGTCCGGGAGGAGCTCGAGCCACCCACCGACGAGCACAGATCCAAGCGGCTCGGCAGCCGGACGAGCCCCGGGGCGGTACATTAGCATGCCCACAGGGGCTATTCTATACCCATTGCGTCTCGTCATCAGTGGTGACGCGCATACCTGTGTCCGCTGTCACCGCTTCAGAACGCCGGGCTTAGGGTCAGTGCACATGATCAGAAATCCCGGCACTTCCAGCCATGCACACTAGATCTTTCTGAAACCGGGACACGTACACCCGGATCATAGTGCGCATGACCGGAAGTACCAGGCATTCTGATCAGCAGTGACAGTGGACACGCAGGTACGTGCGTCGCCGCTGATACCGCGAGGCAATGGGCATTGAATAGCACGTTCGCACGTCCCTGTCAGCATGCATAAATGGGATAAGGCTGTAGAAGAAAGCGCAATAGGGTCTTACCAGGAAGGGCAAAGGGCAAATGTAAGTAGATACATTCACCTAGAGGGTTTGTGACAGTTACAACTCCTGTAATCACGTTGTATAAAGGCGAACGGCTGCAACCCGCAGAGAATCGATAAAACATCAAAAGGATGAATTGGGTGTTATGCCGTGCTATCACCAAACCGAATCCATGTTGATTGATTATTCTATGTATTTATTCTTTGTACAGGACAACATGTTTCAGATATCGCAGTCTCCTTCATCAGGACATCAAAGAAAGAACATCAACAATCTAATTCAGCAGAGGATATATATATACATGTATATCAACGTCAGAGGACCGCCCGCAGTCTTTCAAATAATGGCGGGATCCTTATCCATTACCAGTTTCTTAGGCGTGCTAAGATGCTAAGAGGGCGGAATGAGAGCAGGAACTAACGCCCTTGCAACTTCTCCCTGGCCTCATTAGCATATCATAAAGGATCTTTAGAAATGCTTTTTCTAAAGATCTCTTTATCTATGCTGCTGGATACACGGACGGTTAGGCAGGGATTAGCAATATATACCCAGAACTGCTCGTGGTGCTGGGTGCGTATTGCACCTGACAGGTTCCTATGAAAGAGTGGGTGCTCAAGTATTGTAATTTCATGGAGACTAAAGGTCAGGAGAGCTGATCCCTTTAAAGGGGTAGCTGCATTATATCATGGGATAAGTGATCATTTTCTGACCGTTGAATGTCCGACCAGTAAGACAAAGTGCTGGACCCCCATCTAAATGGAGAATTAAGCATGTGCCCCACATACTGAGCAGTCATGCACATGTGCGACCATTGCTCCATATGAACAGGGGGGTTTGTACAAGTCCGAAGGGTCAGATCTGCAGCAACAATCCATTTATTACCTACCTTTGTTAGGATGGGTCAACCCCATTCAAAGGAGTATGTCACCACCAAATGACTGGCCAAACCAAGGACAAGCGCTTGCGTGGTTGAGCGGGTCACCTTCCCACCTACTTGTTTCCCCATCTATGCTCGCCCTGCTCCTGCTTGATTAACGACTTTGACTTTACAAAATGAAGAGAAGGGAAGAGATAACTAGAAAACAAGTGGATGGGAAGATGCAAGGAAATGGTCTGTCACACTGCCGTTGCTTGGTTTGAACGGTCACTTTAAAGTAAATCCGTCAGCCGGTTTTTGCTATGTAATCTGAAAGCAGCATTATATAGGGGCAGAGAGCCTGATTCCAGTGGTGTGTCACTTACTGGGCTGCTTAGTGCAGTTTTGATAGAATCCCGTTTTTTTTCTTGTTGTAGATGTAGCAGTGCTATCACTGCTGAGCTGTGTATAACCCCGCCCACATCCCTGATTGCCAGCTTTATGTATACACTTTACAATGTCAACAAGCTGCCAATCAGTGGTGGGGGCGAGGTTACACAGATTAGCCTGACTGCCTTGAACGTGAAACCTAGTCTAGCAGTGATAATCTTCTGCTGTTAAAATACTGCTTGTACACATTGCTCAAATCAGTCTCTCTGTCTCTACATTATGCTACTCTCAAATTACATAGCAAAAACCTGGTGACTGATTCCTTTTAAAGCTGAAGGTTGAATGGAGACATTTTGTTCTATTTGGACTTGAATGCAGCCCAGTGTTCTCTGGACAACAACAGTCACAATAGGAGAGTTGGGCTGTAGCCCCAGTCTAAAAAGGAACTGGTACACTGAAACTAGCTCTAATGCCAAAGTTACCGTCATCAGATTATTTGCCCCCTTCTTCACATCCCGATCAGTAAGAGGTTGCACTTGTTTGTAATTTCTGCAGACCTTTCATTAATCCTACCAGATGCCAGCGTCATAAGCAGGCAGACTTTCCTATCAAGATTTGCAGCTCTTGTTAGTATTCATATGCAGGGATGAGGAGCTTGGCACGGTGCAAAGAATCTGGCACAAGATGGTAGCTGCACCATATGTACTAGTAGCTTTAATTCAGCTGAAGTGCAATATTGCAATTGTAATCAACTGTGAATATCCTCCAGTATAACAATTTAGGCCTTGTTTTGGATACATGTATTATTCAATTTAAGAGATGCTATATAGATAAGTTAAGAGGAAGGAGCAGGTTATTCCACCAAGGTTGGGTGGTCACAGAAGTGTGTGGAACTCATCTGTCAACTGCAAATGTAACATGTTATGATCCGGTAACCGTGGAAAATTACAAAAAACTCCCATTGGTGAAAAAACACCAAGAAAACAGGAGTAGTTGGAACCTGGGCTGACTGCAATCCCCTAACTATCAGACCACACTAGAAGTAGCCGTGGAGCGTTCCTAAAAACCTTGATGCCACGTCACAGCCTGAGAAACTAGCTACGCCTCACAGAAAGAAATGAGGGAATCTACCTTGCCTCAGAGTAGTCCCCAAAGCAATAGATAGCCCCACACATACAAAGATTACGGTGACACAATACACAGATAGGAAAAATAGATTTAGCAATGGCGAGGCCCAACTAACTTGATACAAACGACTCCAGTTCAAAACATTAACCATGACATACAAAGCCATGCACAACCTGTCTCCTCCCTACATCTGTGACCTAGTCTCCCGGTACCTACCTGCACGCAACCTCAGATCCTCACAAGATCTCCTTCTCTGCTCCTCTCTTATCTCCTCTTCCCACAATCGCGTACAAGATTTCTCCCGTGCATCCCCCATACTCTGGAACGCTCTACCTCAGCACATCAGACTCTCCACTACCGTGGAAATCTTCAAGAGGAACCTCAAGACCCACCTCTGCCACCAAGCCTACAACCTACAATAGCCCTCAGTCCAGTAGACCACTGCGCAACCAGCTCTGTCCTCACCTATTGTACCATCACCCATTCCCTGTAGACTGTGAGCCCTCGCGGGCAGGGTCCTCTCTCCTCCTATACCAGTCTGTCTTGTACTGTTAATGATTGTTGTACGTATACCCTCTCTCACTTGTAAAGCGCCATGGAATAAATGGCGCTATAATAATAAATAATAATAATAATAACACAAAGAAAAGGAAAGGAAACCGATTGTGGTCAGTACAAAATACCTGTAGAAAAATACCAAACTCCTGATAGTAAAAATGGCCCAGGAGGTTGAACGGCCTCACCTCCAGTATATCAGGTAATCCTGTAAATAATGGGAGAACAAAATACCAAAAAGAACACAAAATACAGAAGGGCAAATAATCAAATTAGACAGGGAGAAAATCCCTTTTCCTGTAGGAGAACTAGCAAAGGGGAAACCCCATGCTCACAACACAAGAGAAACCAAACTTCACCTGCAAGAAAACAGATACAAAGCAAAACAAGGAAAAACAACACCCTAAGATATAAAGCAAAACAAGGAAAAACAACACCCTAAGATATAAAGCAAAACAAGGAAAAACAACACCCTAAGGTAAACCAGGAAGCAAGGAAAAAACTGAGAACTTATCTGCAGAAGTCTTGCTCAGGAAAACAGGCAAGGACAAAGCTCCAAGCCAGGAACAGAGACTGAGGAATATACAATTATAACCGGTGCCAGCAAAGCAAAAAAGTGCTCTCCTATATAGACCAGACTTGCCTGCAATAGGTCTTCCCTAATTCCCAATTAACGCCGACACCTGTCTGAGTCACAAGCTCAGATTCAGCTTCACTACCATTCCTGGCCACCAGAGGGATCTTCAAAACAGCATCTACACAGACGACATTCACAACAGTAACATGTCTGGGATTGGTGCATGCAGAGGAAAGGGGAGGAACATCAAATTAGACACTCATTGTAGGGTCACAATGTCTGTCGCACTGATTTGAGCATGGCGGCTATGGCAATACTGTGGTCACGTAATCTACAGTGGTATGTAAATGCTCTAGCTGGTTTTTGGCTCCCTTAGGGCACAGCTGGGACAGTTTAGCTATGGTACCTATAGGGAGTATTAGGTAGTCTAAGACACTCCTTCTATCATCATCCATTGGAGTAAGATGCACATTCATTAACAGGCACAGACTGCTTAATATATTAGGAATCTTAGGAATCTTACAAGTACCGTGAAACTATCAGAAATGTACATACACATATATATACACACACACACAAATACACATACAATGCGCAGCACATACACATGTATATACACACACACACACACACAAATATGCATACAATGCGCAGCAAATACACATGTATATACACACACAATGCACATATACATGTATATATACACGCACACACAATGCACATACACATGTATATACACACACAATGCACATACACATGTATATAAATACACACAAACAATGGACATACACATGTATATACACAAACACACACAAAACACATACATACCAGCTGGTCTCCTCTTCAGTTCCTCCAGACACTCACAGTTAAAGGACCTGTGGTGACATCATGGTCACATGACTGTGATGTCATCAGAGTTCCTTATGCTGTCTTAATTTTTGAATAGAAACACTGCGGGCCCCTAAGAGTGTGCTGACTCTGGGTAATCACCCAGTTTTCCCTTTCCGAACGCTGGTCCTGCCCATGAAAATGGTCTGATTATAGGGTGGGTGCAAGAGGCACATGCCTGGGAATCGCTTTGAGGACTCCACGATGGAATTTCTCAACTCAGGCTGCTTATCACAAATTTACAAGTTGAAATTGAAATAAATGTCTCATGGGTGGCATGGTGGCTCAGTAATTAGTATAGTGGCTCAGTGGTTAGCACTGCAGTCTTGCAGTGCTGGGGTCCTGAGTTAAAATCCCACCAAGGATAACATCTGCAAGGAGTTTGTATGTTCTCCCCGTGTTTGTGTGGGTTTCCTCCGGGTACTCCGGTTTCCTCCACACTCCATATACATGCAGATAGGGAATTTAAATTGTGAGTCCCAATGGGGACAGTGTTGCCAATGTATGTAAAGCGCTGTGGAATTAATAGCGCTATATCAGTGAATAAATATTATTATATTATGGGTACAAGTAACCTTTTATAAATGGAGACTGCTCATCAAAGAGGTGAAGAGGTGTCTAAGTATGAGAGGAGGAAATCTAGTGACAAAATCTCAAATCTAAAGAATTCGCAGTCTTGACTGTCTCTGGTGAGAATCTCACACTTGCTTTGCCATCTCGCCTTTGTTTGATACGATATCAAGGTATCTAGTGTAGGATGGGATGGGGATCAACCAACTAAATTGCTCAGGGGCCAATTAGCCAAATGTGTACCCACAAAAATGGCCTGTGTAAACAAGGCAGCGATTAGCTAATTAATAAACTGTTTCTGTGGTTGTTTGTAAAGCAGTCAAGTAAGCGATACATGGCTGGAATCAGGCTCTCTGCCCCTACTTCATGCTGCTCTCAGATTACATAGCAAAAAACTGCTAACAGATTCCTTGCAATCTAGTAGATCCAGGTCCAGACCTTGTTTGTCATGAGAAGCCGGGGAGCCTGAGGCTAGAAATGGTTTATACCTTCTGTCTACTCTCTCCCAGGCAGAGTAAATAGCGGCATCAGGAACGCCACTGCTGCTAGCGGACCCCAGAAATCACATGATTGCCAACCGCCCACCCCCCTCATGACAGAATTGCTACAGATTAGGTCTGCCTGTGACTGATGGCACAGCCGGGGGCTGTTTTACACTGTAACTGAGGGTCCTATGGTCTTTCATGTCCTCTTTGAGACATATTATATACCCAGTATATATATCAAATACAATAAACAAATGGAAAAAATGTCATAAAATGTATCTCACCCAAAACAGTGAAAAAATGTGACCATTTCATATAAAATACATTGTCCTACAGAAACATAAGGAAAAAATACATTATATATATATTTATTTATTTAGAGAAACACTCCTAGTAATAATTTTAATCCTTAAAGGGAACCTGTCACCAGATTTGGTGCCTATAAGCTGCGGCCACCACCAGTGAGCTCTTATATACATCATTCTACCATGCTGTATATAAGAGCCCAGGCCGCTGTGTAGAACGTAAAAATCACTTTATAATACTCACCTAAACGGTCGCTGCGGTGGAGTTGGGTCTTATGGGCGTCTTTGCTCTCCTGTGCCGGCGCCTCCTCTTTCGGCCATCTTTGTTGTCCTTCTTCTGAAGTTGAAGTGCATGACGTGTCCTACGTCATCCACACTAGCTGGCATTGAGGTCCTGAGCAGGCGCACTTTGATCTGCCTTGAGCAGGGCAGATCAAAGTATTGTTCTGCGCCTGCGCGGGACCGGCGAGTGTGTATGACGTAGGACGCGTCATGCACACAGGCTTCAGAAGGAGGACAAAGATGGACAAAAGAGGAGGCGCCGGCACTGGACAACGAAGACGCCCATATGACCCAATTTCACCGCAGCGACCGTTTAGGTGAGTATTACAAAAGTGATTTTTACGTTCTACTCAGCGGCCTGGGCTCTTATATACAGCATGTTAGACTGCTGTATATAAGAACCCACTGGTAGTGGCCGCAGTTTATAGGCCCCAAATCTGTTGACAGGTTCCCTTTAAGGATTAAAATTATTACTAGGAGTAATAATCTTGAGAATTAATCTTTGCAGAGAACCATCTGAATGAAGCAGAGGTTAAGCAGGAGCTCAACTATCTCCAGCAGTCCCGTAGACAGTGAATAGAATGGAGATGTGTATACTTGACGTCTGCATCTTTGTTCTCAGGAGTGTTGGATTCCCAGCAGTTGACTTCCCCAGATCCGTAAGGTATATCGACTATTGATAATGGGTTACTTACAAACTTAGTCAAAACTCTTAAAGCGAGCGACCCTCTACCATAGCTGGAACCCTTTGTTCACCTCCTCCGTTGAGACTATCGCTTCAGGCTAAGATGACCTCCACCGTGGTACGGCTGAATCAAACCAACCTGGATGATGAAAAAACGTTTTTAGCAGCGAAGGCAACAGGAAGGGAACAGAGGGCACCAAGTGGAGTTTAAAGCTGTCACTGGTGACAGACAGTCATGTGGTTCTAGCAATAGAAGGTCACAGCCTTCGGCTGAACAAAATGCTCCCTGACTTTCCATTGTTCCTGCTGCTAGTATTCATTGTACTAGGTAGCTTTCCTGCTGCGTTTTCTTATCTTCTCCTTTAAGACCCAATGGAATCCACCTTCCATCCAGCTGCTGATTATCAGTATTCCACTTGTGCTTAAATACGTCCATCTTCCCTAGACTGGTGCTGTGGATATTATTCAGTTCATTAAAGCTCTGGTTGCAAGCAGGTGGCTTGTATTCATCTGTGGTATCGGGGCTTAAACTTTGCTAAACTTCTACCTGAGTCACCTGTGGATAAGTAGTTCATGCATTTTTCCCCTGTGTGTCCTCCTTGAGTTTTCTCCAGTATTTACTGGGGTTGACAAAGAGCTCATCCCACTTATTCCCTATGTAGGTTCTCGCATTAGGGATACCTAGGGTCAGGTATCCGGCTCGGCGCATAGGTGCGGAACCCATCTAGGGTGGTGAGGGACCCCAGGGACCAGCGGTAGATTTGGTCAGGGATGACCAGACACACGGTTTCCCTTCCCTTTCACCATTCGCTTGGTACGTCCCCGTACCTAGCGTGACAAAAGCGATGCTCTACCATAACAGGAACCCTTCGTTCACCTCCTCCATTGAGACCGATGCCCTCCGTATGTCTGAATCAAATCATCCTAGAAGAAGGAAAACCGGTTTCAGAGAAGGCAAAAGGAAGGAAACAGAGGGCACCAAGTAGAGTGACAAATGTAAAGCCAATTTTCAGTGCCATGGTAGAGGGTTTGGGTTGCTATAAAAGCCCTTTCAGGCGTAGTCGTTACGCAGAATAAAAATAATATAATACTAATATAAAATTCAATATAAATGTCCCGTGTAAAACTAGTCTTGCACATACAGATCGGGAATATTATTGGCTTTTATATACTGTACTTTGCAATTTACGCTTAATGCCGCTTTAATAACCTGGTAAGATATTGCCGATTCTATGGCTTCCTTTCAATGATGATTATAAAACAGATAATAAAGCTTTTTCTTCCTTAACTGATGCAGAACTGGTAATTGAATTTCAGATGTTATATTATCATTTCCTATAATGCTCCGGTATTAGTTGTAATGCTCTGATTCATAGTAAGTGAAATGGAAACATGTTATTTTCTGGGTTTGGGATGCTGGTGGATTACTCAAATACAATTCCCGCTAATCCTTTTGTAGTTACTGTAGTGGGAAATTAAATATTATTTCAGCAAAGTAATAAATACAAGATATGGTAGTACTACAGACCGAGGACAAATAGTAAAAAAAAAAAAATAAATCTTGCCGTTCACACACATTGCTAATTCCTCTTTGCCTAAAGGAATTAAACCGTAAAGCAGAGTTGTCCGGCTCTGGCGATGTGGTGGGCGGCCGGGCAGAGACGTTCCAGAAATCGCTCGGAAAATGTAAATATTGGAATTTTTATGTGTGGAGTGTTTTTATAGTGAGCGCTGCCTTCCAATTTTAAGTATGCATTAGCAAGTAAAATACCGTTCTAAAAATAATATTATTCTGGAGACTCTATGATCCGTTCCGAAAAAGGGACTTGCAAAAAGTTTAAAACTCAGCGATTCACCCACGGTAAAACACTCTATTTTTACATAATTATACAGGCACAGTATTGAGAGGAAGTCTAACCACCCACAGCAAACATCCTTGTAGATATTTTGTAGAAAACCAGGCTTACTGCCCCTCCTAGTTCTCTCCGTGTTTGGCGTCAAATAAAGGTGGGGTTGGCCTCTATTGCAAGCATTAGAATGGTGTAAGGTTTCTGATGCAGCAGATGACTCTCAAAGACCTTGGCGTTTAACACTAGAAGTCCCAGAGAGGGGTCATTTAAAATTTCTACCTTTGGAACCCAGAGACGGGTCGAATGACCTGAAGGATTTTAGCTAACATCCTATAATCACCGACTTTTGTTCTGTAATTAAGGCCATTACTGTCGCACCACAGGAGGTTGTTGTTTTCCATTGAGTTTAGCCATTTAGTTTCTAGTTAGTTCTATTCAGTTTGGAATAAGGTTCATTTGACCCTCTTTTGGGACTTCAGGGGGGAGCTAGAAATTTCTGGGACTTCTAGTGTTAAAGGAAACCTGTGACCCTGGAAAACGCTAATCAACTCCAGATATAGTGTGCATATGTAGGTAAATAGCATTGCTGCACACCCGCCTTACTCAAAGCACAGTTACTGGGAGAAAATGAACTTTATTTCTCCTGTGACCCTGGAAAACGCTAATCAACTCCAGATATAGTAGTGCATATGTAGGTAAATAGCATTGCTGCACACCCGCCTTACTCAAAGCACAGCTACTGGGAGAAAATGAACTTTATTTCTCCTGTGACCCTGGAAAATGCAATCAACTCCAGATATAGTGTGCATATGTAGGTAAATAGCATTGCTGCACACCCGCCTTACTCAAAGCACAGCTACTGGGAGAAAATGAACTTTATTTCTCCTGTGACCCTGGAAAATGCAATCAACTCCAGATATAGTGTGCATATGTAGGTAAATAGCATTGCTGCACACCCGCCTTACTCAAAGCACAGCTACTGGGAGAAAATGAACTTTATTTCTCCTGTGACCCTGGAAAATGCAATCAACTCCAGATATAGTGTGCATATGTAGGTAAATAGCATTGCTGCACACCCGCCTTACTCAAAGCACAGCTACTGGGAGAAAATGAACTTTATTTCTCCTGTGACCCTGGAAAACGCTAATCAACTCCAGACATAGTGTGCATATGTAGGTAAATAGCATTGCTGCACACCCGCCTTACTCAAAGCACAGTTACTGGGAGAAAATGAACTTTATTTCTCCTGTGACCCTGGAAAACGCTAATCAACTCCAGATATAGTAGTGCATATGTAGGTAAATAGCATTGCTGCACACCCGCCTTACTCAAAGCACAGCTACTGGGAGAAAATGAACTTTATTTCTCCTGTGACCCTGGAAAACGCTAATCAACTCCAGATATAGTAGTGCATATGTAGGTAAATAGCATTGCTGCACACCCGCCTTACTCAAAGCACAGCTACTGGGAGAAAATGAACTTTATTTCTCCTGTGACCCTGGAAAATGCAATCAACTCCAGATATAGTGTGCATATGTAGGTAAATAGCATTGCTGCACACCCGCCTTACTCAAAGCACAGCTACTGGGAGAAAATGAACTTTATTTCTCCTGTGACCCTGGAAAATGCAATCAACTCCAGATATAGTGTGCATATGTAGGTAAATAGCATTGCTGCACACCCGCCTTACTCAAAGCACAGCTACTGGGAGAAAATGAACTTTATTTCTCCTGTGACCCTGGAAAATGCAATCAACTCCAGATATAGTGTGCATATGTAGGTAAATAGCATTGCTGCACACCCGCCTTACTCAAAGCACAGCTACTGGGAGAAAATGAACTTTATTTCTCCTGTGACCCTGGAAAACGCTAATCAACTCCAGACATAGTGTGCATATGTAGGTAAATAGCATTGCTGCACACCCGCCTTACTCAAAGCACAGCTACTGGGAGAAAATGAACTTTATTTCTCCCGGGAACCGCTGGCTTTCAGTTGCTGAGAGGAACATAGAGCGACTACATTGATCGCTGACTATACTCTGCACGGCAGATGTAAGCACGCTCTGATACTTTGATTGTCAGCTTGCTCTGCACAGATGCATTGCAAGCTATCAATCAATCCTAACCTTCTGTATCCTCACCTATCTCTTGTAGACTGTGAGCCTTCGCGGGCTGGGTCCTCTCTCTTCATGTACCTGTCTGTGTCTTGTATTGCTTATGACTATTGTACTTGCCCCTATTATGTACACCCCTATTCACATGTAAAGCGCCATGGAATTGATGGCGCTATAATAATAAATAATAATAATAAATAATAATAATGTGTTTACAGCTGACGCTCACAGTATAGTAAGTTGTGACTGTAGCCACTTTGTTTGCACCCAGTGACTGAAAGTTGAGATCAGTAGGAGAAGAAATCGGGTATGTGCCGCGCTAACTAATACCACAGGATCCGATAGTAATATAATTCCTTTAATGTTCGTACAGGTGACGCGTTTCAGAGACATCCATCTCCTTCATCAGGACATCAAAGGAACAATATGTCATCAGCTAAAGATAAGCTTCTATATATACAAGTGCAGTGCCACATCAGAGGGCCGCCCACCACAATTCAACATCAACAGCATCCACCCCGTACAATGTCCCAATATGCAGCACCAAACTCGTACAATGCCCCAATATGCAGCACCAACCTCGTACAATGCCCCAATCTGCAGCATCAACCCTGTAGAATGCCCCAATATGCAGCACCAACCCCGTACAATACCCTAATATGCAGCACCAACCCCGTACAATGCCCCAATATGCAGTATCATCGTTACATAGTTACTAGGGTTGAAAAAAGACCTAGGTCCATCTAGTTCCCCCTTCCTCCACCAGTTCTACATTTGGTCACTAAGTCATTTATAACCAACAATGTTATGTACTGAGGAAATCATCCAGCCCTGATATAAAAGCTGTTCTAGTATCTGCCATTACTACCTCTTGTGGTCGGCATTCCACAGTCTGACTGCTCTAACTGTAAAGAACCCTGTAGAATGCCCCAATATGCAGCACCAACCCCGTACAATGCCCCAATATGCAGCATCAACCCCGTACAATGCCACAATATGCAGTAGCAACCCCGTACAATACCCCAATATGCAGTATCAACCCTGAACAATGCCCCAATATGCAGTATCATCCCAATACAATGCTCCAATATGCAGCACCAACCCAGTACAATGCCCCAATATGCAGTATCATCCCAATACAATGCTCCAATATGCAGCACTCACGTGGGAACATATAGTTATCCAGTGCCAACAAAAAAGCAAACACCTCACATTACTCACCCTCACCCCCTCGCTCCTTGGTGCAGCCCCTCAGTCCTCTATGCGACTCCTCCATAGCCAGCATTATCTCCAGCAGCTACAGCACAACGGTGAGCACTGGGATGATGGGATCTGCTCCGCACTGGAGGAGGCAGCTCCGCCCCTCCCGGTAACATTATCACCTTCCAGGAGCACCTACAGTCTAGCCTTAGAGAATGGATTCCTGCGGCTCTGCTGCCTACAGTGTGCAGCAGGATCGCTCCCAGCCCGGCTCACTGCTTACGATAGATGAGAGCAATCTGGATATGGCGCCCCAGAGCCTTGGGCTTCAAACAACTGGCCAGACTGCCCTCATTACTAACTGGCCTGCATGGGCCCCCTTCACCTCTGGGCTCCGGTGCCACTGCACCGGCTGCACTGGCGGTATATCCGCCAGTGTGCGATCTGATGTGTGTGAGTGTGCCGGCTGGAAGCAGGGGAGGAGCGCTGTGAAGTATACCTGCATGGAGCGCTCGCCAAAGATCTTAGGAGGACCTGGAAGCGACACAGACGTCGGGGTCTGGTCTGAGTTTCCTGGGAAGCGGGGTCTGCTTTTTTGGGTGGTAAACTTGCCCTCAATCTGTGTTTCCCCGAGATGACGCCCTACCCCAAAAATAATTCCTAGCGCATTTTTCGGGGCCAAACATAAGAGAAGACAGTGTCCTATTTTCGGGGAAACACGATAGATATTACCCCGCTTTTGGGAATTAATGTTCAATCCGGGAGGAGAAAGAAGCAGATTTCTCTTAGAAGACATATTACAAAGTTTCTTACTTTCGTGTGTACTATTGATTTAGAGGGAAAAAAAGAAAAATAATAAAATGATGGTCACTCTTTAAGCAATATGAAACCTAAAAGGAAGACACAAGGCAACATAACAAATCATGTAGCTTTAGGATAAACAAACAAGGGGAGAAGCTGAATAACAAAAAACATTGTGTAGTGTCTGCTGAAGAAGTGTAGGGAGCAGGTATTATCGTGTAAGCCGACATCGGCGACCGTATCCCACCTGTCTATGCCTGTGTGCTCACTATCGAGCTCCTCCATCCTGGACTGGTATAAGCCAACAAGCTGCTGGTAGTCGGTCAAAATTGATGTTTTCAGCTCAGGATATGGACAATATAGCTCCAGGAGGACTCCGGGTACTTCACCGAACTGACGTGTTTTTTCTTCTGTATCAACACATTCCTGCAAGAAAATGGTTTTACAGCTGAAATAAGCAGCGTTTTCTCCACTCGCTACCCCAGACTATAATGAGAATTCAGTTACCTGAAGGTCACGTACTAAAAGTTCATTCTCTAGAGCCCGCTGCTCCTCAATGAGTTTCTCAATTAACGCTTTTTGTTGACTCTTTACAGATTCAACCTATAAATATATATCAAAGGGGAAAGCATTGACATTCCGAATGACACTGTCAGCAGTAATTATAGAACAGCAAAATGTACATGAGAAATACGGGGACTACCAAGAACTGAACTCTGCCGCTGAGAATATAAAGAAGTCTCATCTACCTTTATCCAAATAACCACTGAATATTCGCTCCTTACTGTAACATCTATTATAAAAAGCTGAGTGTATGTGTGTGTGTGTGTGTGTGTGTGTGTGTGTGTGTGTGTGTGTGTGTGTGTGTGTCCGCTAAAGGAATTCGCACAGTCACTTGTACAATCACAAATTTTTGCACAGACGCCTCATGGGACTCTGGGAACGTCATAGACTATGTTTTGAGGGGGAAATTTTAACCCCACACTTTACAGTTATTCGCCAAAAAACCTGCTTACGTTAAAGTCAATGGAGCTGGGAGCCACAATGCAGCCAGGACTTCGGAAAAACGTTGGCGTGTCCCAATGCAGCCAGGGAAAGAGACAGACAGACGGGGAAAGAGACAGACAAAGAGACCGACAGACAGGGAAAGAGACAGACAAAGAGACAGACAGAGAGAGACAGAGAGAGACAGACACAGACAGGGAAAGAGACAAAGATACAGACAAAGAGACAGAGAAAGAGACACAGAGAGAGAGACAAAGAGAGAGACAGACACAAACAGACAAAGAGACAGACAGGTAAAGAGACAGACAAACAAAGAGACAGACAAAGTCAATGGAGCTGGGAGCCACAATGCAGCTAGAACTTCAGAAGAATGTTGGCGTGTCCCAATGCAGCCAGGGAAAGAGACAGACAGACAGACAGGGAAAGAAACAGACAAGGAAAGAGACAAAGAGACAGACAGACAGGGAAAGAGACAGAAAGGGAAAGAGACAGACAAAGAGACAAAGAGACAGAGAGAGAGACAGACACAGACAGGGAAAGAGACAGACAAAGATACAGACAAAGAGACAGAGAGACAGACAGACAGGGAAAGAGACAGACAGGGAAAGAGACAGACAGAGACAGACAGGGAAAGAGACATAGAGACAGATAGGGAATGAGACAGACAAACAGGGAAAGAGACAAACAGGAAGGGAAAGAGACAGACAGGGAAAGAGACAGACAGGGAAAGAGACAGACAGAGACAGACAGGGAAAGAGACATAGAGACAGATAGGGAATGAGACAGACAAACAGGGAAAGAGACAAACAGGAAGGGAAAGAGACATACAGGGAAAGAGACAGACAGAGGAAGAGGGAGACATAGGGAGACTGGGAGAGACACAGTTACTATCCCGGGTAACGCCGGGTACTACGGCTAGTTTATTATAAAACTCCATATCATGTACACAGGCAGAACGGTAAGCCCCATCCATGGGGTGATTGAGCAATCATTGCTCTCAACCATTGGCCTGTGGGACGATGGCCGCTAATCAAACAAATGAGCAAAGGAAGGCGCCAATGATTGCTCCAAACAAGCCCTGATCAATAATCAGTGGTTGATTCAGCAAGAAAATTTGCTTGTGTGCTATATTCAGGGAACTGCGAAGATATTATGCAATGTGCACGTAACAAATTATGTCCTATGACACGATGTTCTAAAATGTTTTCTACCATTCTCCCAAATTCTCATTTGTCTAGTATTACAAGTAAAACTGAGAAATCTGTAAAGAAATGGGTTTTTTTTGTGTCTCTGGAACTCAGCAATGTCTTTATCTTTGCTCTCCTGTATCTGGCTGTAAGACAACTGGCTGCAGCAGGAGCCTCTCCCCCTCTTCCTTCTCTACAGTAAGAAATAAGTATCACTGATCCACCAGGTAACAATGGATCATTGGCAGACTAAAGAAGCACTCCTGTGTCATGGAGTGGCAGAGGATAACAGAGGACTGGGGCCCTTAAACTGGCACTCAGGCTAGGGTGGCCCTAGCTGTCCCTGATCCCATAGATATGTCTGAAGGTAATGATGTCTGGGCCGCCTTCCTACCCCTGCTCCTGACCAGCTCTGACATAGTACCTCCTCTCTCCCTACCCCTGGGGGGGGAAGCACCAGACAGGATCATGTGAACATCAACAGTGATAGATAAATAGGGAAAATCAAAACTTTAGCACACAGCTCACTCACACAGAGCAATCAGGCAACAAATGATAAGAAGGAGAACTAAATGGGGCTTTACACGCTACGATATCGTTAATGTTTTATCGTCGTGGTCACGTTGCTAGTAACGCACATCCGGCGTCATTAACGATATCGCAGCGTGTAACACTTACCAGCGACCTTAAGCGACCTCAAAAATGGTGAAAATCGTTCACCATGGAGAGGTCGTCCCCTTACCTGCCGCCGGCCACAATGCGGAAGGAAGGAGGTGGGCGGGATGTTACGTCCCGCTCATCTCCGCCCCTCCGCTTTGATTGGCCGGCCGCTTAGTGACGTCGCGGTGACGTCGCTGTGATGCCGAACGTTCCTCCCCCTTGAGGGAGAGATTGTTCGGCAGTCATAGCGACGCCGCAGACCAGGTAAGTGCGTGTGATGCTGCCGTAGCGCTAATGTTCGCTGCGGCAGTGATCACACGAAATCGCATGCACGACGGGAGCGGGTGCTTTTGCGTACGATATCGCTAGCAATTGCTAGCGATATTGTAGCGTGTAAAGCCCGCTTTAGACTGGGAGGAATTTCCAGACTGGAAACCACCAGCACACGGACCTGTTTATGAAAAAGCTACAGACGGCACAGAAAGACAAATTCCTCCAACTTAAAAAGGCGGGGAGTACCTGTAATAGGTCTCCAGCAACATGTGATCCAAAAGGTAACCAGCAGGCTAGCAGAAATTAACTCCTGCTAGTCTGGTCACTAATGAGCACACAGATGGTCTACACCCGAGCCCGCCTGTGCAACTCAGACGCACCAGAGAAAGTATAGTGAGAAGTGTCAGAGTTTGTGGTCTGAACAGCGTCCAATGCCGCCATGACACTCGGCGAGTTTAGAGCATAACGCCGTGTGACATCCTGTTCATTTTTTTACCCCCTAAATCTGTGTAAATGCTACTGTACTGTAGTTTCTGTGTGTTTATACGTTAACTAAAGTTGAGCGAGTACCTATCCGTACTCACTATACTCATAACGAGTACTGTCTAATACTCGTGTATTCATTCCGAATAGTGTGTGCTATGCAAGTCAATGGGATAAAACTCGCAAAGTAACGAGTAACCTGAATGCCGTACTATTCGTGCGAGTAGCAAATAGTGCGGAATTCGGGTTACTCGTTACATTGCGAGTTTTCCCCATTGACTTGCATTGCACACGCTATTCAGAACGAATACACGAGTAGTAGAGAGTACTCATTATGAGTATAGCAAGTCCAAATAGGTACTCGCTCAACTCTAAAGCCACTTTACACGCTGCAACATCGCAAACGATGTCCTTAGCATTCGCACCCGCCCCCGTTGTTTGTGCGTCACGGGCAAATCGTTGCCCGTGGTGGACAAACTCGCTGCTACCCGTCACAAGGACTTACCTTCCTAACGACGTCGCTGTGGCCGGCGAACAGCCTCCTTTCTAAGGGGGTGGTTTGTGCTGCGTCACAGCGACGTCACACGGCAGGTGCACAATTGAAGCGAGGGGCGGAGAGCAGCCACAGGAAATTCACGCCCACCTTGTTGCCGGAGGACGCAGGTACGGTGTTATTCGTCGTTCCTGTGGTGTCACACGTAGCGATGCGTGCTGCCTCAGGAGCGACGAACAACCTGTGTCCAGAACAAGGAACGATATTTGAGAAATGGACAACGTGTCAACGATCAACAATTTGGTATTTTACATCCTTAGCGGTCGCTCGTATGTGTTACACGCAACGACGTTGCTAACGAGGCTGGCTGGATGTGTGTCACGAATTCCATGACCCTAACGACATCTTGTTAGCGATGTCGTTGCGTGTAACCAATTGCCATCTTCATACTCTCACCGATATCCAGCAATTTATACTCTCCGGACCTCACTGTGCTCTATAGGTGAGCTGGTAGTCTCTTTTATAATGTAAGTCTAGGGAGCCACACTTGAAATCTTGCGGGTCACACAAAGCACAGTGTAATCTGGAGAGTCTGAATTGTTATCACATGTGGCACTGAATCCCGGAGAAGACAGTTATCAGTGGGTATATTAAAACACTGCACTATACTACACTAATTACACAGGTTTAGGGGATAAAAAAAATGATGATGAGTGTTTATTTAAGGCAAGGTTCACACACATACAGTGTTGAGCACTGCAGTCATTGTTATGAGGCCAGCCAAGTCACTTTGGCCACTGTCCTGGCAGGGTTCAGTGTTTCAGACTAGTCCAATAGCATGGTGACTAAAGATAGACGGATTTATTCGAGGGACTCCGGTCTATCAGCCAAGTCACTAGAATCTGACCATTGGATGAAAGCTTGTGAATCTCTTACCTTCTGGGATCCTTGGTGCAGCTTTTCATTAGCTGGACTTCCACAACCTCATCATTGCAGTATGACACACAGATGATGTCACACCAGCCCAGATAATCAAAAGCCGCCCTGGAGATTCTGGAAGATAGAGATTTGCAAGCCTTCTGACTATTGGTCAGAGACTACTGACGTGGCAGATGTACTAGTCCTGTGGATTCATCCACCCATCTATAGTGGTGACCACTCTTTTGTGAATGTCTGATAAAAAAAGATCAAGGTTGAGAGGAAGCCCAGACAGAATCCAAAGTAGAGATGAGCGAACCTGTTGAAGTTCGGTTCTGCAGGTTCAGCCGGACTTTAGATAAACTTCAGTTTGGGACCTAGACTTGACCTGAATCGCAATGAAAGTCACTAATTGGGCAGTTCGGGTCTCTGATCACTTCTGGGGGTGGGTGAGCAAGCTTTTTCCATTTTTTTTTTATGCACACTACATCTGATCACGCTGTTGTTACCCCCAGTGTGAGCCGTTCAAAAAGTACAAGTGGTTTGCACTGGGCTGAGCATCGAGTGTACCGGAGCACAGCGATGCTCGCGCAAGTGGTTTACATACATAAAGCATCCAAACTCTGAACTCAAACTTTGTATTTTTTTGTAAAGTCTGTGTTTGGTATGAACATTGAACTTTGTGTTTGCTCATCTCTAATCCATAGTTACTAAAGGCCGCTTTACACGCAACGACATCGCTAACGAGATGTCGTTGGGCTCACGGAATTCGTGACGCACATCCGACCTCGTTAGCGATGTCGTTGCGTGAGAAACGCAGGAACGGCTGTTAACGATCAAAATTACTCACCTAATCGTTGATCGTTGACACGTCGTTCTAATCCCGATTATCGTTGCTGCTGCAGGACGCAGGTTGTTCGGCGTTCCTGCGGCAGCACACATTGCTACGTGTGACACCACAAGAACGAGGAACATCTCCGTCCCTGCGGACGCCGGCAATGAGGAAGGAAGGAGGTGGACGGGATGTTACGTCCTGCTCATCTCCGCCCCACGCTTCTATTGGGCAGCCACTTAGTGACGTCGCTGTGACGCCGAACGAACCGCCGCCTTAGAAAGGGTCACAGCGACGTCGCTAGGCAGGTAAGTATGTGTGACTGTTCCTAGCAATGTTGTGCGCCACAGGCAGCAATTTGCCCGTGACGCACAATCGACGGGGTGGGTGCTATCGCTAGCGATCTCGCTAGATCGCAGCGTGTAAAGTGGCCTTTAGTCAGCCTCTTATTAGTGCTTGGCTCTGTTGGAGCTATGCCGACAATTCCAGCACAACCCATATTTTCGGCATTCCGACAGAAACCCCGACGCAGTGCTCCTCCGAGGGCACTGTGTATGTGTGCAGCTAGCCTAACCCATGTATTCTCTGCTTGATTCCATTTTTCAGGATCATGCAGAAAATATTGCAACCAAGCCTATTAATTATTTAATCCTTTATTCCTAAATGTAGTGTTTTTCTTTTTCTTTTTAAAGAAAGTAGCTCGCACTTCACACATATACCAGGATTTCACAGTTAAATATTTAATTGCAAATAAAATCTATAAATTACTACATGCCTTATAGTCTCTCAGTATCATTTACTTGCTTAGTTCTGTTTAAAGATGGAATTTTCTTTTAAAGAACATCTGCCACAATCTTACGAGTTTTATTCACTTGGGAGTATTCAAGTAAATGAAGTCATCTACGGTGTAAATTACATGAGATTAAATAATTCTAACATGCTAAACATACAAAGCTGAAAGGTATTTATTAATCCATTTGCACCACCTTTTCCACCTCTCTTGTGAGATAAGTGGGAGGTTTTTAGAGAGAGGGGGGTGTAGCCAACAACATAAAAGGGAATCCATCACCGGGTTTTTGCTACATCATGTGAGAGCAGCATAATGTAGGGAAAGTGACTGATGCCAACGATGTATCACTTAGTTTACTGGGTGTAGCGGTTGTGATACAATTAAATTTTTTAGATGTAGCATGTAGAAGAGCTCCGAAAGTTAACCCCACCCACACCACAGCTTCCTGTGTTCAGTGTTTATTGGCAGTAAGCTGCTAATCTGTGCTAGGGGTGTGGTTGGACCAGGAAGGACAGGGCAGGTAGTCCAGCAATGATAATCTCCTGCTGATAAAACACTAATTGTATGGAAACAAGAACATACAGCCTAATAAGTGACATTGCTGGAATCAGTGTCTCAGCCCCTTCCTCGGGCAGCACATGGAATACATAGCAAAAACCTAGTGACAGATTCCTTTTAACTAAATGGAGTCCATCAACAACGCACATTGGATAGGACATCAAGAAAACAGGGTCTGATCTGTAGTTTCGGGTAGTGTCTGTGTAATGCTGCGTTCAGCATTGCACTCGCAGGGTGTTATGGCGGCGTTGGGCTTTGTTCACACTGCAAAGTCTGACAAACAGTCTGGGATTCCATAGTTGCACAGCCTGTCATGGGCGTCAGCTGCTTCTGGCTTTACTGCTCTACAGTACAGCAGGAGTTAACTTCTGCTGGCTTGTGATCATCTGCAGGGAGCTCAGGCTGCTGATTACCACCCTCAGCCACCTTCACCCTTTATCAGGTTCTGGATTCTGGGGCTGAGTGCCGGATATAGCTTGTGCTTCCTCGGTTTCTGTGGTTATCCAGTTCTATGGTGACCTACAAGTTGCAGCTCTGCGTGGTATGGGAGTTCTCCAGTTGTGCTTTTATTTCCTAACCCTTTTGTATTGCACCCCAGATCACATACTGTCCCTCCTTTGTATTTGAGTGCAGTGTGCACAAGTTTTTGTTTACCCTAGTCTGTGCATATTTGTTGGGTTTCCATTGCTGGGTTTCTGGCCCGCTCCCTGGGTGGGAGGAGTAGTATCAGGGCTCGGACATGAGACAGGGTCACGCTGGGGTTCTTTAACCTGGCTACCATCAAGCCTACCTTCAAGATAAGGGACAGCGCAGGGACCCCAGTCTTAGTGTTAGCCTAGGAGCCCCTGTTCCATTGGTACATATCCCGTGACAGTCTGCTACACATTGAACACAGAGAGCTGTGCTGATCGGCTCAGTGAGCAAAATGTTTAAATCTGGCCACTAATAACAGGCGATCAGAATAGGGGCTGGGTGTCAGACCCCCACCAATCTGTCATCTATATTAGATAAAAACACTTTAATTGTAATGTCTCAGTAATAACAGAAGCTGAGAAGCCAGTGCTAACACAGCTCTAATAAAGAACTAACATTAGAGATAATGGTGTTTGGATGAACTGAAGAGTGAAGAGGAAAAATAATCAACTGGGAGAAGACAGCCACCTGGAGTCACCAAAATCATGAACATTGCTGTGTACCATGAATAGGAACAACCTGTTGTATATACAGTATTTCTTGCATTGCATATTTTTCCTCCTATCAGGAAATTCCTTTATTGTTTCTAGGTAGATTTAGACTGTATGAAGATTGTCCCTATGTTCCTCCCTTAGTTGGCTTCTGTATAGAATGCTCCTCCCTTCTTCAGTGTAGACTAGAGGAACTATTGCTGAAAACACATGTGTACACCCTGTACAGATTATTCCTTTTCACCTGCCTTTACTTTGTACTTAATACAAGATTCTAGAAGAAAACTACAGCGTTTCTCCTGGTCTTCCTACAAGTCATCGTTTCTGATTGAGTTTAAAACTATCTGTGGATGCCTATAGTGTGAGTTCAAGCATACAGTTTTCTAAGGGACTGATAATTAGAGCGCTTGGGATTCACAGAAGTCTGAAGTCAATGTATTCTGGGGGATCGATATGATTTATCACGAAGATAATATTTTAAAATAATAATAATACAATAAATATTTAGACAATGCACAGACATACATCAGGAACACTGGAGACCTCGCTTATCATGGCCGAGTAGACGGAGAGCACATACAATATTCTCTTACTTTTATATATTTCCTTTGTATTTCTGTATGAATTCAGTTTGCATAACTCTAATAATTATGCAAAGCAATAAGGGAAAACGGCATTTCAAGTAACATAGGTAAAACACTAACCTCCTTCATAATATTCACCGGATCAAAGTCATTTTCCATTTGGGACTTGAGAAAAGAGTGATGTTGTAATTGACAAATTCTGTGTTTCAAATCGTCCCTCAGCTGCCAGATGGGATGCACTGTGCATGCTTTATACTCATCGCGCTCCTCGGATAATTGCTGTTCTGCTTCCAAACAGAAAGTTTTATCACTTAATGGCAAGTGAAAAATTAAGCCCTTGACTGCCAGCGGGAACGCCGGTGCGGGGAAGAGCGTAGCTCAGAGACTCCTCTGGGATGGCCGAGGTTAAGCAAGTTAACTTCCGCAATCCGTTTTATCTGTCTATATAGCTTGTTTCATTTTTAGTGTAGGATTAGTCGTCTTATCAGATACATTCAGCACGTATAGCACACTCTTCACGTTGGAAGAAATATCAAACACTTTTTGATAACTTTCAAGGAAAGAAACCTCTTAAAGGCATAAAACAGGCATTCATGAATAACATACCAGTGTGAGACATGTATTGACTGACAGTTTTCTCTTCAGATCTACAGGTCTTACATTGATAATGACCCTGTCATTTAAAATAAGCCCTGGAGGCAGATTCTCAGGGAGATCTGTGTCCATCTCATAGATCTTAAATATTAAGAAAAACAAGGATTTATCTGGAATAAGACATCAGAAGGCTGATATCATGATATCATTGTATTCAACTTTCTATGACTAGTGTGCAAACATAGATGGCTTAAGTGGGTAGATCCTTCTAAGACATGTAGATCCTTCTGTGAGACATGTAAATCAGGAGGTCAGACTATCAGTCATTACATGTCTCGAACTTGTAACGCTTCCTTTCATTTCAAATAAGCTCTGGAGGAAGACTCTCAGGGAGATCTCTGTCCAGCCCAGAGAGCTTAACAGTTCATTTACATATTAGGAAAAACGTGGATTTCTCGGGAATAAGATATCAAATCACAAGTATAACGGTATCATTTTATTCAACTTCATATGCCTATATAGACAACTTAAGTTGGTAGATTCTACTGACAGATTCCCTATAAATGAAAGAAGGCATTATCAGTGTTATACATGAACATCAGGACAGCAGACTGCCAGTCATTACATGTCTCACACTAGTAATACCCTCTTTCTTTTAAAATAAGCTCAGGAGGTAGATTCTAAGGGAGACTTATGTCCAGCCCATGGATCTTAACATCTCAATTACATACTAAGAAAAACGTGGATTTCTTGTAAATAACACATCCGATCGCAGATATCAAGGTATCATTTTATACAACTTCCTATGACCTACATGCCCATATAGACGGCTTAGGAGGCTTGATCCTACTGACAGATTCCTTTTAAGAATGTTTCCAATATAGCTTTTAAGCACTATTATTATTATTTATTATTATAGTGCCATTTATTCTATGGCGCTTTATATGTGAAAAGGGGTACACATAATAGGGACAAGTACAATAATCATGAAAAACACAAGGCACAGACTGGTACATGAGGAGAGAGGACCCTGCTCACGAGTTCTCACAGTCTACAAGGGATGGGTGAGAATACAGTAGGTGAGGATGGAGATAATCGTGTGACGCTATGGAGGACTGAAGCTTACGGCAGGTTGTAGGCTTGTCAGAATGGGTGGGTCTTCAGGTTCCTTTTGAAGCTTTTCAAGATAGGCGAGAGTCTGATGTGTTGGGTAGAGCGTTCCAGAGTATGGGGGAGGCGCGGGAGAAATCTTGGATGCGGTTGTGGGAAGAAAAGATGCGAGGGAAGTAGAGAAGGAGATCTTGTGAGGATCAGAGGTTACGTGCAGGTAAGTACCGGGAGACTAGGTCACAGATGTAGGGAGGAGACAGGTTGCGGATGGCTTTGTAGGTCATGGTTAGGGTTTTGAACTGGAGTCATTGGGCAATTGGAAGCCAGAGAAGGGATTGGCAGAGAGGAGAGGTTGGGGAGTATCGGGGAGACAGGTGGATTAGTGGGGCAGCATAATTTAGTATAGATTGAAGGGGTGCGAGACTATATAAGCCAGCCGGATCAGTGGTGCCCCCTCTTAACTTTGGTGCTACTATGGTCCTGCAATACAACAGAGGCAAAGCTGCCTGATATAGCAGATTCAGTGATGATGTTGCCGCTAGTCTGAACAGTCAATCAAGGAGGAGCACTGCCCCCCAGCAAGCAGGAAGCCAAGAGGCCACTGAGGGGTGCACACTTGAAATTACATCATGAAACAAACACTTATTTCCGATTCTGCTTGTAACTTCGATTTCATAGTAGTTATCTATTATTTAAAGCTGAGTGTATGTATGTATGTATGTACGTGTGTGTGTGTGTGTGTGTGTGTGTATGTGTGTGTATGTGTGTCCGCTAAAGGAATTCGCACCGTCGCATTTACAATCACAAAATTTTGCACAGACACCCCATGTGACTCAGGGAACGTCATAGACTATGTTTTCACAAGAAAATTTAACCCCGCGCTTTACAGTTACTTTCCAAAAAACCTGCCTCTAATAAAGTCAATAAGGCTGCGTGCTAGTTTATTAATAGCAGCTGTGATTGGTTGCTATAGGAACAAAATAAATTGTTAGTATAAGCTTATGTGTGAGGTAATAAGATGTCGGTGGAGACATCAGACAGAGACAGACAGACAGGGAAAGAGACAGAGGCAGACAGACACAGACAGACAAGGAAAGAGACAGGTACAGACAGACAGGGAAAGAGACAGGCAGACAGGGAAAGAGACAAGGAAAGAGACAGACAGGGAAAGAGACAGGCAGGGAAAAAGACAAAAACAGGGAAAGAGATAGAGATAAGGAAAAAGACAGGGAAAGAGACAGAGACAAGAACAGGCAGACAGGGAAAGAGACCGAGATAGACGGGGAAAGAGACAGACGGGGAGACAGACGTGGAAAGAGACAGACCTGGAACGAGACAGACTTGGAACGAGACAGACCTGGAACGAGACAGACCTGGAACGAGACAGACCTGGAACGAGACAGATGGGGAAAGAGACAGATGGGGAAAGAGACAGATGGGGAAAGAGACAGACGGGGAAAGAGACAGACGGGGAAAGAGACAGACGGGGAAAGAGACAGACGGGGAAAGAGACAGACCTGGAACGAAACAGACAGAGATAGAGAGAGACAGACAGAGACAGACAGACAGAGACATATAGACAGACAGAGACAGACAGAGAACTGGGAAAGAGACAGAGAGACAGTTACTATCCCGGGCAACACCCGGGTACTACAGCTAGTAATAATATAAAATAATAGTTCTGCAGAGAGTTCACCTTAAAGTTGTACAAAACCCACAAAACAGCTTTTCATTCCAAGGAAAACGTGAAATGCACATGAGCCTTTCCCGTTGAGTATCTAACATACAGGGAACGGAAATTTAAGGCTACGCAGTCAAAGAATACATTTATAGAATCCGCTTGATCCAGATTCCTGATTCCGCGGCGCTGTCACCTGCGGTGTGTTAACAAGGTGTTTCCTTCTTCCCCTTAGTCTATGTTTTATTAATGCGGCTGCTCCGTGCTCTCGTGTATTACTGTCAATTTGTTCTGCTGATATCATTCCGCAGTCTCCCCGTCTGCTCCTTGGATGTTTCCCTTATTCTATTCAGTGTTTGTCAGATATTATTTACTGCTGATTTTCTCATTTGCATGGTTAGCTGTAGCTCATGTGTATGTCTTTTCTGTTCTGATGTTGGTTCTGTACAATATGAAGCGGCAGATAAGATGTGGACTGAATGCAAGATGATCGCATCTGAGAGTCTTTCTACAAGAATTTTCACTTTGGGGTTTTAACCTACAAAATGGGACAGGTACAGATAAATACACGGGGGGACGATTTTTCTTAAGTAAGCTAGGGACGCAATATGCAAATAGGCCCAAAATGAACAGTAATGAGCTAAGGTTGGATAACTGGCTAATGGTTCAGAACAAAATGAAGAATTTTAGAGAACTAGGGAGGCAAATATCTGACATTGTAAGGAATATTTACTACTAAAGGGAATCATTGTCAGCAGGTTTTTGCTACAATCTGAAAGCAACATAATGTAGGAACAGAGACCCTGATTCCCATGATGTATTACTTAGCTTACTGGCTGCAGCAATTGCTATGGAATCAGAGTTTTTTCTGCTGCAGATCTAGCAGAGCTCTGAATACTAAGCTGTGTATAATCCCGCCCACAGCACTGATTGGCAACTTTCTGTGAAGAATGTAAAGTGACAGAAAGCTCCTAATCAGTGTTAGGGAAGAGGTTGGACCAGTAGGCACAAGACGTCTAATCTTATAGTCATAATCTCCTGCTGATAAAACAATGATTTTATTAAAACAGAAAAACACAGCCCAGTAAGTGGCACATTGCTGGAAACAGGCTCTCTGCAGATACATCATGCTGCTCTCAGAATACATAGCAACAATCTGCTGACAGATTCCCTTGAAAGAAACACAAAACCTAAAAACTAATTATTATAATATATAGTTGTACCCACTGTTTCCTGCATTCTCTTCACAATCCTCAGTCAATCCTACAGAGAACAAAGGGGTTAATCTCCCCCGTATTAGTTACCTCTTCAGATCATGGCCGGCTGTTTTTGGTTTCCCACCCTCTTAGTAGTGAAGTTGAACCTTGAAGACCTTTTGAGTAGGGGGATGGGTGTAGCGGGGGGGAGCGGGGGGGGGGGGGGAGGGCTCCTGCTGCAGACAGTTGTCTTACAGCCACACACAAGGGAGTCAAGAAAAGGAGGGGAGACAGGTCTCAGCCATTGGTCATATTTTATTGTACTAAAAGCAAAATAAGAATAAAGATAAGGAGGAGAATAAGAGAGAATTTACTAGCATTTCTTTTTTAAAGGGAACCTGACAGCTGATACCTGCTGCCTCCACAGCCCAGTAAATATAAGACTCTGGCTGTATAATTTCAGCTATGTATGTTTGACTCAAAAATGATGACGCATTTTAGGGAAAAACAAGCCATTGTGGACATAAATGCATGGGAGACTAGCTGCACAGGTGGGTGTCCGGTGGCTTCTCCCCAGCCTCTGCCACTGACTCACAGGTCTCTCCCTGCGAGCATCTATAGGAAAATACCTGTCAATCATTGGCAGCGGAAGGGGCGAAGCCACTGGGGGACCACCTGTCCGACTAGTCTACCGTGCGCCTCTGACCGCGGCGGTTTTCAAAGTATGTTCTTTTCTGAAACGTCAGGGTTTCAGAGTAAAAAATACATGGCTGAGTTCATACAGATAGTGCCTGACACATACTGCCTATGTATCCGCTGTCACGTTCCTTTTAAGTGTTTGTGCACTTTCTTTGCTTAGTGTTCCTTTAGGGCAAGCCCATTAAAAGGGAAAACAAATTTCTGATACTCAGTTCTGCCATTAAAGGAAATCTGTCAGCAAGTTTTTGCTATGTAATCTGAAAGCAGGATACTGTAGCGGTTAAAACACAGAATTCAATGATATGTCACATGTCAAGCTCCTGTGTTGTTTACTTAAACTTTGTGTTTTATCACTAGGACATTATCATTGCTGTGACTAACTGCCTAGTGCCATGTTGTCTGACTCAACCCCCTCTTGTGATTAGCACCTCCCTGTCTATAGACATTGTACATACAGAATCTGATGTGTTCGGGGGCAGCTTTTTCAACTCTGTTGCATTGCTAGATCTAAAAACTCTGTGTCAGAACAGCTGCATCCAGTAATCTAAGTGATACATCATTGGATTCAGGGTCTCTTTGCCTATATCATATTGCTCTCAGATGAGAAAGCAAAAATCAGCTGATAAATTCCTTTTAAAGGTCAATTTCAACATAGCTTGAGATATAGATAAATACAGATAAGCAGGGGCATTAATACAACAGGTGCAGGGGTTGCAATTGCACTTGGGGCCTGGAGCTGAAAAGACCCCAAAAGTTCCTTTGGCCTATATGAAAAGACCAGTGCTATGAAACGCTTGCAATAATTGGGGGCCCTGTTGGATCTGCACTGGGGCCCTTTAGCTGCAAGTTACGCCAATGCAGATAAGCAACCTCTGTACGCACATACACACTAAAGGCTACTTTACACGCTGCGATATCGGTCCCGATATCGCTAGCGTGGGTACCCGCCCCCATCTGTTGTGCTACACGGGCAAATCTCTGCCCGTGCCGCACAACATCGCGCAGACCCGTCACACATACTTACCTGCCCGGCGACGTCGCTGTGACCGGCGAACCGCCTCCTTTCTAAGGGGGCGGTCCGTGCGGCGTCACAGCGACGTCACTGAGCGGCCGCCCAATAGAAGCGGAGGGGCGGAGATGAGTGGCCGGAACATCCCGCCCACTTCCTTCCTTCCTCATAGCGGCCGGGAGGCAGGTAAGGAGAGGTTCCTCGTTCCTGCGGTGTCACACATAGCGATGTGTGCTGCCGCAGGAGCGACGAACTACATCGTTACTGCTGCAGTAACGATAATCGAGAATGGACCCCCATGTCACCGATGAGCGATTTTGCACGTTTTTGCAACGATGCAAAATCGCTCATTGGTGTCACACGCAGCAACATCGCTAATGCGGCCGGATGTGCGTCACAAATTCCGTGACCCCAACGACTCCGCATTAGCGATGTTGCAGCGTGTAAAGCCCCCTATAGGCCATTTTTTTGGGGGGGACACCAAAACGCCTATCAATTAGTATAAAAGTAAAGGGGAAACCTATGTAAACACAGGGAGAACAGAACATACTCCATACAGATGTTGCTTTTTGTTAGACTTGAAAGGATGAATCAGGAACAGTGCTCGTAAAACTGCGCTAACCCCGGAGCCCCATCTAACAAGCTGCATTATTCATACCATACACACAGTCTGACAGGTATATATTTCCCCAATTTACTTTTGCTGCTTACCTGAGATAATGTCTTTCATGCAGGAGACATTACTGGCCAGGATTCCTTACATCATCTCCCATCCTCTTATCACAGATTCTTACCTTTCGCTATATCTGGCAGTAACATTACAGTCCTGGGTCCCATGCCAGCCCTTATCTGCTACTCCCACTCCCTCATCAAAGAACAGTTTGTGCATTGTGTACAGAGCATATTCGGTTCCCACAGCTTTGTAATATCTTATTTTATATAATAAATCATATATAAATGTGTTTCTGGTGTAGCGCGTAGGATATATTAATGTATATGTCACGCCGGTAGCCTGTACGCATTCTTAGCACCGGTTTACTCAGTCTCAAGCCTGCACGCTGAAACCTCTCTTTGCCGCACTTTTCTGCTGTCTCCACCTGGCTATAGGAAGGCACAACTGGATTCTGCAGGAATTTAATCCTGCTGTGTCCTGCAGAGTTTAGTTTCCCTGTAATCTCCTGCTAGGAAGGGATATATTAAGCAGCCTTTCCCTCCCTTTGGTGCCTGATCTTGGTTCCCAATACTTCTGATGTCTTGTGTTCCGTCTAGGTGTTTGATGTATCGTCTCTCTATTCTTTGACCTGGCTTGTTCCCTTGCTTTCGTCTGACCTCGGCTTTGCATCCTGACCCTGTGCCTCTGCCCCGACCACAGATTGTTTTACTACTGCTCTACCTGTGCCTTCTGTACCCCGCACTCCTGCTTTGACCCTCCAGTCAGCTGCTGCAGTTCCAGGGACTGCCCTGTGAGTGGTACCTGGCGACTACGGGCAGCCCAGCCTATCCTCACCAGAGGAGGCCATAGTGAAGATCAAGCAGTCGCTTGGTCGTGCCCCTCCAGGGTAAGCCCGGCCAGATGGCACTAGCCATCACAGCATAATGGCAGGTTATCGCCAAATCTGTCCTTTGCTAATCACATGTCCTTGCCTTAAAGGAAAAAAAAATGGCTCATGTAAAAGTTGGATATTTGTAGTTCCTGGTCATGACTTTTGGCCTTGTTTTCAACTCAATGTCCTTAAATCCGACTCCTGGTTTGTCTGATAAAGTCTCCTTGGAATTCCTGGCTAGGTTTCTTGGTGTGTTCTAGCTTGGCCATGGTTTGACACTTGTCTTACTCTGAGCATGTGTAACTCCTGCCTGGATCCACAGACTCAGACGGGCTGTAATGGACAGACTAGAGGGAAGTCACTCACCAAGCAGGACCCCCAGAACCCTGAAACCCTTTAACCCCTATACAGGGATTTAGAATTACACAGGGCCCTGGAGATCACTACCTGTGGAAGGCTGCAGTCCGATGAGAGTAATAGTCAGGCAGGGTCAAACCAGGAAAAGCAGAACAGGGACAAGATCATTCAGGCAAGGATGTATTCAGAAAACAAAGCAGAGGTCAAATCTGGATTGGGCAGTGAGGTTCATAAACAGCAGGCAGGAGGGTAATCAGGAAACAAGAAGAAGTCAGAACACCAGAATCACTAAACAAAACAGGGCGGGACAGGAACCAGGAATACAGAACTATCTCTGGCAGTGATCAGCAGACAGGAAGGGAATTAAGAAGGGTGTGGTGTCTTACCATTGGTTCTAGCTGAATGATGGTAACTTCAGCTGGAAGACACACGCCACCTACAGTCAGCCAGTGGTACTGCAGTTCCCAAGGAAACCCAGCTAAGTGGATGATCGGAGCCTGCATCCACCAACATCGACTCCTCTCCCATCACCTGCACTATCCACGGCAGGAACACGGCGTCGCCTGGCAATCAGAGTAGAAGTCGCTGGAGCGGAGTCCGGTGGTGACGTACTAATATCCAATCTGCCCTCTTAGCTTGAATATATCCTATGTTCCCTTTTTCTCTCTAAAACTGCAACATTTTGTCTCAATTTTCAGAAATTGCAGCAACAGGTGCATTTGATGCAGTAAGGGCAAAAATGAAAAACAAAACACATTGCAGCAGCAACATTGTGAATACCTGTCTTTTGGCACCGTATCAGTTTAAGGTCTAACGCTCTAGCCTGTTGATTTTATACCTTTATAAAGTTCCCTATTTTTCGGTCCCTATATTTCTTAAACAAAAGTTCAAATTACCTGCTTGCATACAGATAGCTAGAGTTACATAGTCCGGGACCATAGAAGGTGTATATAAGCAGGCTAACGCCACAGTGTGGGGAATCATGGGTAGGGTAATCTGATATTAAAGGAACACTAAACAGAAAATGCACAAAAATATCTCAACATTTTATCTCTTTTTCCTTTCTTTTAATCCTATTCATTGCCATAATGCAAGTAAAATTGAAAACTACATATAGAAAAATATTTTCTGTGTCTCAGTCTAGGGGATCAACCACATCCCCCTCTTTATTCTGCAGTGTTTGGTATGTCGCTGCAAGGCTACTTTCACACTTGCGTTTAATGGCATCCGTTGCATTGCGTTGTGTGACGGATGCACCGGATGCGTTGCATATAATGGCACAACGGATGCAACGGATCATACAAAACAACGGAAAGCTTTTTTTTTTTTCTTCTTTTTTTTTCTTTTTTACAGTTTTAACGGCAGCGGACTATTGTGAGCGATCAGCTGATCACTCGGCTGCCGGGCGGTCAGCGGTTCGCTCTCACATGCCGGCTGCCGGGCACTCAGCTGATCGCTCTCACATGCCGGCGGCCGGGCGCTCAGCTGATCGCTCTCACATGCCGGCGGCCGGGCGCTCAGCTGAGCGCTCTCACATGCCGGCGGCCAGGCGCTCAGCTGATCGCTCTCACATGCTGGCGGCCGGGTGCTCAGCTGAGCGCTCTCACATGCCGGCGGCCGGGCACTCAGCTGAGAGCTCTCACATGCCTGCGGCCGGGCGCTCAGCTGAGCGCTCTCACATGCCGGCGGCCAGGCGATCAGCTGAGAGCTCTCACATGCCGGCTGCCGGGCGCTCAGCTGAGAGCTCTCACATGCCGGCTGCCGGGCGATCAGCTTAGCGCTCTCACATGCCGGCTGCCGGGCGCTCAGCTGAGCGCTCTCACATGCCGGCGGCCGGGCGCTCAGCTGAGCGCTCTCACATGCCGGCGGCCAGGCACTCAGCTGAGCGCTCTTACATGCAGGGTGCCGGGCGCTCAGCTGATCGCTCTCACATGCCTGCTGCTTGGCGCTCAGCTGATCGCTCTCACATGCCAGCGGCCGGGCGCTCAGCTGCTCTCACATGCCGGCTGCCGAGCGATCAGCTGAGCGCTCTCACATGCCGGCTGCCGGGTGCTCATCTGAGAGCTCTCACATGCTGGCTGCCGGGCGATCAGCTTAGCGCTCTCACATGCCGGCTGCCGGGCGCTCAGCTGAGCGCTCTCACACGCCGGCGGCCGGGCGCTCAGCTAAGCGCTCTCACATGCCGGCGGCCGGGCGCTCAGCTGAACGTTCTCACATGCCGGCGGCCGGGCGCTCAGCTGAGAGCTCTCACATGCCGTTGGTCGGGCGCTGAGCTGAACATTCGGCCACCGAGAAACAAAATAAAGTTTCTGTGATTTAAAAAAAAAAAAAAATGAGCATGCGCAGTGAAAAGGTTTACGCCGCTCAAAAAAAGTTACATGCTGCGTTCCCTCGGCCCGACGCAGCGTCAAAATAACGTTGCATCGTCCAGCGGATGCACCGCTGACACTTGTGTTACAGTGCGTCGTCCATACAAGTCTATGGAGAATAGCGCAGTGCGTTAACGGACTGCACTATTCTCCATAGTGACGGA
The DNA here is from genome assembly GCF_048569485.1 of Anomaloglossus baeobatrachus. Lineage (NCBI taxonomy): Eukaryota > Metazoa > Chordata > Amphibia > Anura > Aromobatidae > Anomaloglossus > Anomaloglossus baeobatrachus. Next base: position 41,520,780 of record NC_134359.1, read on the forward strand.
CTGCGCTGAACGCAAGTGTGAAAGTACCCTAAGAAAACTGGCTACAGCAGGAGCCTCCCCCTGTCTTTAATAGGCCAGATAAAAATAGCAAAGATTAGCAGGAAATTAAACCCTGTGTTATTTGCAGGATTTCTACAAAATTCTTTGTTTCAGACTAACGCAAAAAATCCTGCAGATACAGTGTAGGAAAGATTATCTCCTTTTAACCCTCATGCCTTGCTTTAGGGACTCCATACACAGGACTGCTCAGCTAAAGCGCTCTTCTGCTTTCTATAATAGTGCAGTTTATCTTCCAGAGAAGAAAAGACTTGACCATCGGAAATCCGACATGTCAGATTTGTCTCTCCCCCAACATCACCTGTTGGGGGGGCGACGGACCTCCATACACATTATATAGATTCTATCAACTTTAGAGTATTGTTAATGGGGGTCTTAAGTAATACTTATGTTTATGTTTCCATGGCATACAGTGTCTTTAAAGGGGTATTCCCATCTCCAAGATTCTATCCCAATTTGTAGTAGCTAATACCTCCAATTAGAAATGTAGTATAGTTCTCCTTTATCACTGTCACTTATCTCATGCATTGCAGGACCTTAGGTATCCATGGTTACTAGCAACTGTCACTATATGGGTGATCATACCCAGGGATAGCTAAGGTCCCGCAATGTCCTGCACATGAGGTAAGTGATAAAATTAATCAGAATAACTGTACAGTGGAATCTTGGTTTACGAGAACAATCCGTTCTGGGACTGTGCTCGTAAACCAAGTTACTCGTCTAGCAAAGCAAGATTTCCCATAGGAAGACATTGGAATGCAGACAATTCCTTCCACAACTTGTTCAATGTCCCATTCCACACACGCACAAACTCGCACAAACACACACACATATTATGCTCACCTTACCGTCCGTTCCATCGCCGGCCTCCTGGTTCTTGCAGTTTGCCGGTACAAGATATGTCTCGGGTAACCATCGCGACCGATGCCGAACCTTCCATCCCAGAGCACTGACGTCAAAGGCAGGAGCCGCTTGCCTCCGATTGGTCAGTGCGCTGCTTTTGAGTAGCGTCTGACAGCGGAAGTTCCTCCATCGTCGCGATGGTTTCCCGATACACATCCTGTACCGGCGAACTACAAGACCAAGGAGGCCGGCGATGGAACGAAAGGGAAGGTGAGCATAATATGTGTGTGTGCGTGTTTGTGCATGTTTGTGTGTGTTTGTGTGTGTTTGTGCGTGTTTGTGTGCTTTGTGCGGACTGCAAAAGCGGGTTAGAGCGCGGTGAAAGTACGGAACCGGAAGTGTTTGCGGTGAGTATTTTGCTCGTACGGCAAAGCTTGCTCGTAATCTGAGTTACAAATTTACAGCAAGCTTTGCCCGTAAAGTGAAATACTCGCACACCAGGTTACTCGTTAACCGAGGGTCCACTGTACTACATTTCTAATTGAAGGTATTTGCTAATATCCTTATTATTATTACACCTACTACATATTAGGATAAGATCTTGGAGATGGGAAAACTCTTTAAGGTTAACGTTTCTATTGGATCCTGACATTGCTAATCTTGTCATTTATGGGGCGGCTCGGTGGTTATCACTGTAGTCTTGTGGTGGCTCAGTGGTTAGCACTGCAGTCTTGTGGTGGATCAGTGGTTAGCACTGTAGGCTTGTGGCGGCTCAGTGGTTAGCACTGCAGTCTTGTGGTGGCTCAGTGGTTAGCACTGCACTCTTGTGGTGGATCAGTGGTTAGCACTATAGTCTTGTGGTGGATCAGTGGTTAGCACTGTAGTCTTGTCGTGGATCAGTGGTTAGCACTGTAGTTTTGTGGTGGCTCAGTGGTTATCACTGTAGTCTTGTGGCGGGTCAGTGGTTAGCACTGCATTCTTGTCGTGGCTCAGTGGTTAGCTCTGCAGTCTTGTGGTGGCTCAGTGGTCAGCACTGCAGTCTTGCAGCGCTGGGGTCCTGGGTTCAAATCCCACCAAGGACAACATCTGCAAGGAGTTTGTATGTTCTCCCCGTGTTTGCGTGGGTTTCCTCCGGGTTCTCCGGTTTCCGCCCACACTCCAAAGACATACAGATAGGGACCTTAGATTGTGAGCCCCAATGGGGACAGTGTTGCCAATGTATGTAAAGCGCTGTGGAATTAATAGCACTATATAAATGAATAAATATTATTATTATATTAGTTATATGAGCTGACGTCTTCCCCCGTGCCCCTGTAGTACACATCACCGCAGGCATCAAGCGGACGCAAACACTATAAGGCTACTTTCACACATCCGGCTGTAGCAGTGCGGTACAATCCGGCGCTCTGCTGAAAAAATGAAACCGTTTTTTTTTTTGTCGCCGGTTTCGTTTTCTCCAGCATTGACTTGCATTGGTGCCGCATGGGCTTGCGTTCCGTCTGTTTTTTGCCGCATGCTGCAGATTTAGCCGATGCGGCGGCCGGATGGAACGTTCCCTGGCACGTTTTTTGCTCTGGCAAAAAAAACGCTTTGCGCCGCATCCGGCTGCTGCGGCGCATTTTTTCAATGCATGCCTATGGTCGCCGGATGCGGCGTGATGCGGCAAAAACCGCATCCGGCCGCCGCATGCGGTTTCTTCCACTGCGCATGCTCAGTAGCGTGCCGCAACTGGAAAAAAACGGACGGGCCGCATGTAAAAACTTATGCAAAGGATGCGGTGTTTTTGCCGCATCCGTTGCATAGGTTTCACAGCCGGATTGAGCCGCACTGCAAAAACCGGATGTGTGAAAGCAGCCTTACCAGGATGGGAAATATGTGCATTAAGATTCTGCATTCGGTTCCCTAAGAGACAAACTGACGAGCAATTTATTCCAACCTTTCAGCATTTTATTTTATTTATTTTTTCCAGCACTCCAGGATCAATGGACCGTTAAATTACCTGTCCTGCAGCAAGTTACACCGATCCCTGACCTTGAACGACCTCCCTATTTTGGCTATGTGGACATGTACTTCTATGGCAAAGAAAGGATTATCAGAGAAGCTGATTATTATATGTTCCTAGGAGGGTTTTTAACCCCCAAAAAGTACATTTATTACCCATACACAGGATAGGCAATAATGTATGATCTCTAGGGGCCCCCCTGATCTCTAGAATGGTGGTACAGTAGTCTCTTAAGTGAATGGGTAGAGGAGTAGTCCACATGCGTCAGCCATCAATCCCACAGATTACTGTTAACAGTCCCACAAATCTTGACCACAAGAAGAGAAAAATATATGTGTAGCGCCCCTGAATCCATCAGGGAGCTACAAGGTACTGCATCCACAACCAGGATGCAGGGCCTACCCCCAGGGACCCAGAAGAGCAGTGGCAGTAACAACAAAAACATTCCAAATAATCCCTGTTTTATCCCCAAATTCCCCATAGACTGGTGGCAGACTAGGGTTAGACCTAATGGATGGCCACTTAGAGGTGGAGGGAGGGGCAGACAGTGGACAGTCAGAGAGTTGAGTTGAGAGAGTCGTTGGTGATGCACAGACTGATAGGAATGTAACGGTGACTTGAGGGCCCAGGCGTTTGGTTGCCGGTGGAGTACGGTGCAGTGCTCCCGGAACCATACTCCAACGGGGTACAGAATCCTAGGTCAGGCAAACGCTCCAGGCAGATTAATAACAACATATGCATGGCTAAGTTAAATAATCACTGAGGGAAACACAACCTGGGGTTCCCACAGGAAGGGGTGCCTACTTCAAAAGACATTATAAACAAGGAGAAAGGAAGAAAAATGGCACCAAAACGTAATGCAAAAAAGTATTAAATTTTATTCACATAAATATGCAACGATATAAAATATCAAGTGGTTATGAGAATAAATAGTACAATGTCAAAATAAGACAAGAAATTGGACAATTATTTAGGGAAAAGAATGAAGTCACCTGGGGATGAAGGATGTGAGTATATGTAGAACACAAAAAGGGGGGAGAATATAAGGTCCGGCCCGCCGCCGTAAAGGAACCCTGAGGGGGGGGGGGCCCAAAGGGAATGTATAAAAAAGATGTTTGAAAAATAGTATATCCCTGAGATGTGTAGATCCAGGGATGGGCCCCTGGGTATCAAGTGGATGAATGGTCAGGGTTACCCTCCACAAATAAATATGGTCAGGAATTAGTGGGCAATAACCAGTAAACAGATAAGCAAAAGGCGTTAAAGGGAGTGTGGGGAGATAGTGTCACCCAAAGTAGTCATAGGGCAATAGAGAGGAGGCTGAGGTAGTGGATGTAATGGGCAATTGTAGTCGTGAAGCCGAGAGGTGCCAGTTAGCACATTAACGGCTAATAAAATACAATCAGGTCCTTGTGCCCAGACTAGTCGTGGAGCTAAAGAGAGAGGCAGGAATAGTAGGGTAATTTCTTAAAGAAAGATGTGGGAAGACAGGTATGAACAGTTGAATAGAGATGGTGTACAGCCCGGCTCCAGTGGGAGGAGGTACAACCAGGCAGAAGGGAAGAAGAAAGCGAGTAAACAAAGTAGTCTCTAAAGTAGAGAGAACTAGTCGTGGGGCAGAGGAAGGGGACTGAATGGAGAGTATGAAATAGTCATAAAGCCGAGAAGTGCCTATAAGCACAAAAGGCCAGTATCGGAGAAGAAGGGGGGGGGGGGAGAGGGAGGGGGAAGAGAGTCAGATCTCAATGCCCAGTCTAGTCGTGTGAGCTAGAGAGAGGTATAAGCAGTGAAAGAGTAAGAGACCAATAACTACCTGAGGAGTGGAGGAAGGTGGCGGCAGGAGGACGATCCCAACAGCTGTTTCGCCTGAACGCTTTTACAAGGGAACCCGGAACCATACTCCAACGGGGTACAGAATCCTAGGTCAGGCAAACGCTCCAGGCAGACCTGATAAAATCAGCACAGTGAGGGGACCATCAAGGACCTCACTGACCTTGAAGTTTGGGACTCAGTAGCAACGGGAGAACCGGGGAACAGGACCAGAGACTTCAACCCCACAGTGTTCACGCTACCGTCATATGGACTACCATTGAGAGACTACCAGGAGGGGACCCCCAGACGCTCCAAGCCACGGGGACCCACCAACCAGAGACAGGTGCAGGGGAAAGAAGCCACCAGGTCACTAAACCGGCACTGGGACTAAGGGGACCAGCAGTCAAGACCAGCCAGCCTCGGGTGAAAAGTTTCCATCTGACTGTGAGTAAAGGAACCAGTTACACTGCAATCCCTTGTGTGAACTACCTTCTTTCTGCACCCATCCACATCACCTATCCTCTGGGGCCTGGCCCTGCTTGCGGAGGGCCTAACATCCAGACTGCCACTAACATCAGCACCAGTAGTGAGAACTGTGCAGCGGCGGCTCCATCCACATAGCCGCAACCCGCAAGTGGTGTTACATATAGACTTTCATTTAATCTCCCTTGTAAATCTATCCTTTTTAAAAAGCGTCCCCAGGACACGGAACCAGGCAACGGCCACCAAAGTGACATTTCCCCAACAATACACCGCCCGGGACCGAGTACCCCATAAGCCTGGGCGACACATATGGAACAGTAGCAGGTAGAGCGGGAGGTGGGTGGTATACATATATACATAAAGTAATGCAATACTTGCCAAAATCAGCCATCTCTTCAAAGAACGGACATGTTTTGCTTTTATCTTCTAAGAAAGCTTGTAATTGTAACTCTTCTTTATCTCTGTAATACGAAGAGAGTAAAAAAGGAGAAGATATTAAAGCACCCAACCCATATAAAATAAAGACAGATTAATTTTACTAGGGCCATGCTAAAATAATGGGGGCAATCCACATCAGACAAAGCAAAGTATGACTGCAGCCGCCCTAGTGTATCTGCGCAATCTGAAGAGGAGCAGCACAGACCAATCTACCAGGGACATACATGGGAGAACACAATTAGAGAACACTGTATGATCAGTTGCTTTTTTTGCAGAAATAATGTAATCTACATTGATCACCATTTGAAGGTTCTCTGTAAGGGGTGCACCATGCCACTAGAACAGGGTTTTATAAAAGATCCAAAGTTTATCAACATTAAACCTTTATTTTGCCCAAAACGTGATGATGATAATTAGAGAACAGCAATGACTGTAGCACAGAGGAAGATGATCAGTACATTTTCTGCAGGTAACAACAGTCACAATCAGTAGGACGTGAACCGGCCGTTGCTGTGAATGACATCAGCACATCTGCAGCCACAGGACATCACTAGTCTCTCGCACTGCTCTGGTGTGGTTTTGGTCCACTCTTCTTCCAGTCTCTTCCACAGTTCTTTGACTGATGGGGGTTTCTTGGCCATAACTTTGTCACCAAGGATTTTCCAGAGGTTTTTTATTGGGTTTAGATCAGGACTCTGGGGTGTGGCCTTTTCATTGTTTCAATGTTTTCTGTTTCAAGAAATTGCTTTACCCGTTTTCCTGTGTGACAGGGGGCATTGTCCTGCATGAAAATTGCTGGCTGATTGAGTGATGAACAGAAGTAAGGAACCATGTGTTGTGAAGAAGGTTCTGATCCACACTTGCATTTACTCTGCCATGTAGCTGTATGAGAGGTCTTAAGGCCGCTTTACACGCTGCAACATCGCTCAAGCGATCTTGTTGGGGTCACGGAATTTGTGACGCACATCCGGTCGCTTTAGCGATGTCGTTGCGTGTGACACCTATGAGCGATTTTGAATCGTTGCAAAAACAGTCAAAATCGCTCATCGGTGACATGGGGGTCTATTCTCGAGTATCGCTGCTGCTCGGTGTACGAAGTAGTTTGTCGCTCCTGCAGCAGCACACATCGCTATGTGTGACACCGCAGGAACGAGGAACCTCACCTTACCTGCGGCTGGCCGCAATGAGGAAGGAAGGAGGTGGGCGGGATGTTACGTCCCGCTCATCTCCGCCCCTCCGCTTCTATTGGGCGGCGGTTCGGTGACGCTGCTGTGACGTCGCTGTGACGCTGAACAAACCGCCCCCTTAGAAAAGAAGCGGTTCGGCGGTCACAGCAACATCGCAGAGCAGGTATGTGTGTGTGACGCTGCCGTAGCAATAATGTTCTCTACGGCAGCGATCACACTATATTGCATGTACGATGGGGGCGGGTGCTTTAGCGCTCGACATCGCTAGCAATTGCTAGCAATGTCGTACCGTGTAAAGCAGTCTTAACTCCTGTTGCACAAAACATTCCCCAAATCATGATCCTTCCTCCACCACCTTTCACTGACTTCTTAACACATTTTGGGTTCAGTCTTTCTCCAGTTTGTCAATGAACATAATTTTTCCCATCAGACCCAAATAAATTAAACTTGCTTTCATCACTAAAATAAACTGTGGAGCACTTCTCCTCTGTCCACACAACGTGCTCCTCACCAAAGGTGAGCCTAGCCTTTTGATTCTTCCTGCTAATGAGCAGTTTGGTCACTGCAGAGTGGGCTTTCAGTCCAAATGCTCTTAAATGTTGTGACACTGTATGACAAGACAGATCATTACCCTGTTGAACACTAAACGGCCAAACAATTCCAGCTGCAGTGGTGAAACGATTACCCATGGAGAGTCTCCGCATTATCCTGTCCTCTCTTGCATTTGTCTTTCGAGAGCGACTAGTCTTCCTGGGGGATTTGAAAGAGTTTGTGATGTTGTAAAGATGCATCATTCTTGACATCACAGACTTGGAAAGACCAACTTCTCTTGCTATGGCTGATAGGGTCACCCCTTTGACCTTGATCTGCACAACCTGCTGCTGGAGGGTTTCAGTCACTTTGGAACGGCACACCATTTTTGCAAAGTGAATGCAAACTGGAAAGTTAGACGCCAGTTAAACAGGGTTTGTTAGATAATTAAGGAAATTAGCACCAGGCGCCAGATAAACACCAATAACTTGCAGGGATCTGAAAGTGTTCTCTAATTTTGATCAGTGTTCTGTTACATTTATCTCATTTACATTTTTAGTATGTGCTTTACAATAAATTTCAAGACAAATTCTATCTACTGATTGACAAATGGATGCATTGGTTTTTGCACAGATTAATTATTGTTGTGTTAAATTACCCTTGAATCTGAGTGGAAAATGTCAGCCTCACCGAAAACAGAAATCAACACAGGTGAATACGTCAGAACTCATTACAAATGAATACACCGAATTTATGAGGAATCCTGGTAAAATGTCAATTGAAATTGCATTAAAGGAAATCTAAACCTAAAGTCAAATTACAAATATGAACAGGAGAAAATCTTGTCTTCGCTGTTCGCCAGTCTGCGGTGCGATCAGGGTTCGGTGCGCTGCAGTCTCTCGATTGTGTTCTCCCTACGGAGGACACATGCAAATTTGCAGCAAACAATTGACATACTGGAAAGCCGCACTGCAGGTCAGTGTTTGCTGCGGAAAAAAGCACAGTGGGCACAGGATTTCTAGAAATCCCATTCACTGTGTTTATACTGTACAATGCAGCGTTTTGGCCGCAGCGAAAACACGCTACACGAGTCCAATCAGTGCCGACTTCTGTCTCCCTGCCTTCGGACACAGGAGCTATCGACATGAAGTGAGCACAGCTAGGATCACGCCCACCCCGGAGGGGAGTAGAGGCTTTTTTACTTTACATGGGGGAAACATAAGGAATCAGAAGGGGTTGTCCTAATAGTGGGCAACCCCTTTAAGAAAAAAAAAACACAAATGATAAATCAGGCCCTAAATGTGCAGAAATCTTGCTGAGAACATGAGACTTATTTGTCCACTGATAAGTTCCATTTTAGCTAGGGTGTGGCTACAGGATAGGCTTTAGCCAAGAGGGTGTGGCTTAACCATCTATTTATCCTGCTGCAGACATTTGTCTAAAAAGTTTCATTTTGTAGATGAAAATGATCTGAACTTGTTGATTTTGGCTCTTTACTTTTCAATGACCCAACTTTTTGCTTTCAGGAAAGGTAAGCCAACCGCCAGAGCCACATATATATATATATGTGTGTGTGTGTATATATATATATATATATATATATATATATATATATATATATATATATATACATATACATACACAGTACAGACCAAAAGTTTGGACACACCTGGTCATCTCTAGAATAACTATTAAGAGAAGACTTTGTGCAGCAGGCCTCCATGGTAAAATAGCTGCTAGGAAACCACTGCTAAGGACAGGCAACAAGCAGAAGAGACTTGTTTGGGCTAAAGAACACAAGGAATGGACATTAGACCAGTGGAAATCTGTGCTTTGGTCTGATGAGTCCAAATTTGAGCTCTTTGGATCCAACCTCCGTGTCTTTGTAGAAAAGGTGAACAGATGGACTCTAGATGCCTGGTTCCCACCGTGAAGCATGGAGGAGGAGGTGTGATGGTGCGGGGGGGGGCTTTGCTGGTGACACTGTTGGGGATTTATTCAAAATTGAAGGCATACTGAACCAGCATGGCTACCACAGCATCTTGCAGCGGCGTGCTATTCCATCCGGTTTGCGTTTAGTTGGACCATCATTTATTTTTCAACAGGACAATGACCCCAAACACACCTCCAGGCTGTGTAAGGGCTATTTGGCTAAGAAGGAGAGTGATGGGGTGCTACGCCAGATGACCTGGCCTCCACAGTCACCAGACCTGAACCCAATCGAGATGGTTTGGGGTGAGCTGGAGCGCAGAGCGAAGGCAAAAGGGCCAACAAGTGCTAAGCATCTCTGGGAACTCCTTCAAGACTGTTGGAAAACCATTTCTGGTGACTACTTCTTGAAGCTCATCAAGAGAATGCCAAGAGTGTGCAAAGCAGCAATCAAAGCAAAAGGTGGCTACTTTGAAGAACCTAGAATATAAGACATATTTTCAGTTGTTTCACACTTTTTTAAGTATTTCATTCCACATGTTTTCATTCATAGTTTTGATGTCTTCAACGTGAATCTAAAATTTTTAGAGTCATGAAAATAAAGAAAACTCTTTGAATGAGAAGGTGTGTCCAAACTTTTGGTCTGTACTGTGTATATATATATATATATATATATATATATATACATATTTATATCATATGCTTGTATGTGGATTGTGCTGAGCTCAGACCCAGCCATAATCTATAATATATACGGTATATATATATATATATATATATATATATATATGTATATATATATATATATATATATATATATAATCTGTGTTTTTAGTGTAATTTGAATGGATTAGGGAAAAAAAAGAGTTAGAATATTGTATTATTTTTTATTTCTTTCTGTATTTTTCCTGGTTAGTTCTCTTTTAGGGTAATACCAGTTCTTTTTGCTGTGGCGCGATCTGATAAATCATAAGATAGGATATAAAGTGCAATCTATGTGTAAATATGAATGAGAATACTGGATATATCAACTAAACAATCGCATCTGAATCAAGCCAGAGAACAGGAAAACAGAACCTGTGACCGGTCGTGCTCTAATTATAGTCATTTCTGCTTTCTTACCTACTTTCGCTCAGCCGCTTGCTCTCCTGCCACCACACCTGTGTGTGCTGCTTTATTAGCATTTGTTCCTTTGTGATTTTAGATGCATGCTGAATTTTCTTGACCTGGTAAAAAAAAAATAAATACAAATAATAATAATAATCATTATAGAAATGTGAATAACTTTAAAATGACTGGTAAATCTTACATCCAGGTGTTCACAGCCACGTAGCGGTGAAGTGTTCAGCTGAAGAGCCTGAACCGCTGCTGCCGGGAACAAAGCACCGTTCGGTGATAATTAGACAAAAGAGGATTTTGTAACGATCATTCATTATCCAGACATATTGTTTGTGATAACAAAAGGACAGCACACAGGCGACGATGTGTGTGTCAGCGTCACATAAAAGCAGAAAATATTAATAATTTATTATGTTTTGTATAACATTTATAGAATTCGTTTATTTAAGATATCAAAAGAGATGTAAGTAATTTTAGCACCCTCTAAATATTTCACTGCCATTTAGGTTTTAGGTGAAATATGAAAAAAAAAAAAAAAAAGGGACCATACTCATATCGCACTGGGTGTGGATGGTTCTTGTGTCAGGGGCGTCGGGTTTGGTAATTTCCGGATGGAGGACTGAAATCTTTTACGAACACGAGCTTTCTTGCACAGGTGTGACGTATGTTACTTCTGTATATTTGTGCTCATTGAGACTTGATTTTAGGTCTATTATACCAGCAATTCCTTATTGTATTGGTCAGAAATGGGATTATCCTCTCACCAATAGGCAATAGACACAGGAGGTCGGGACGCTGGAAAGAGCAGAGTAGGTGAATGAAGTAGAAGTGAATGGGAGTTAACAAAATATTGTATGGAAACTACACTGTTTCAGTAACTTGGGGGTACTTATTGGAGCTACAGAAAATGTTTTGAACAACCCACTTGGCTCCTTATGTATTGGACAATCCTATTGGCTATTTATGTATTGGACAGCCAACTTGTCTGCCTTTGTATAGGACATCCCACTTGGCTGTTTATGTATTTGACAGCCCTCTTGGCTGTTTATGTATTGGATAGCCCACTTGGCTGTTTATGTATTGGACAACCCACTTGGCTATCTATGTATTGTACAGCCCACTTGGCTGTTTATATCTTGGACAGCCCACTTGTCTTTTTATGTATTGGACAGTCCACTTGGCTGTTATGTATTGGACATCCCACTTGGCTGTTTATGTATTGGACAGCCCACTTGGCTGTTTATGTATTGGACAGTCCACTTGGCTGTTTATGTATTGGATAGCCCACTTGGCTGTTTATGTATTGGACATCCCACTTGGCTGTTTATGTATTGGACAGTCTACTTGGCTGTTTATGTATTGGACAGCCCACTTGGCTGTTTATGTATTGGACAGCCCACTTGGTAGCTTATGTATTGGACAGCCCAATTGTTGTTTATGTATTGGACAGCCCACTTGGCAGCTTATGTGTTGTATAGCCCACTTGGCTATCTATGTATTGTACAGCCCACTTGGCTGTTTATATCTTGGACAGCCCACTAGTCTGTTTATGTATTGGACAGTCCACTTGGCTGTTATGTATTGGACAGTCCACTTGGCTGTTATGTATTGGACAGCCCACTTGGCTGTTTATGTATTGGACAGCCCACTAGTCTGTTTATGTATTGGACACTCCACTTGGCTGTTATGTATTGGACAGTCCACTTGGCTGTTATGTATTGGACAGTCCACTTGGCTGTTATGTATTGGACAGCCCACTTGGTAGCTTATGTGTTGTATAGCCCACTTGGCTATCTATGTATTGTACAGCCCACTTGGCTGTTTATATCTTGGACAGCCCACTTGGCTATTTATATATTGGACAGCCCTCTCGGCTGCTTATGTATTGGACAGCCCACTTGCTTAACACTATATTCCCGGTTTAGCAACACCCGGGTCTGGTTGATTGACAGGTCTATTTGTCTTTGTGCAGGAAGGGGGCGCCAGGCAGTGAACACATCGTGAGGCTGAGAAGCTGGAAGTGCACCGCCACGCCCTGATGCACTTCCAGACATATGTTTACCAAACTTCAAAGCATGATTTCGCACTGCCGCATCGCTTTGGGGGTCATACAGGGATGGACTAGCTTATCATTTAAAGGGTCACACTTATTTTGATAAGATACATTTTTATCTTTAGCGTTAAAAAAATGTGTGCTTTACCCGATGAAGGAATTGATTCAAGCCAAACATGCATTGTTCTAGTTTGCCTTGACCAAGAAGTAAAGCTTAAAGGGGTTTGAGAAGGACAAATACTGGAAATCAATGACCTATCCTTGGGATTCCTCAGTTATACCAGATCGAGTAGGGGTTAACATCTGGCAACCCCAACCAATCAGCTTTTAGAGGATCCTGTGGCTGCTAGAAAGACACAGTGTGCAAAGAGGAACACCACAGCTCCGTACACCATGTAGTGGCTATTCTTAGGTACTGCAGCTAAGCTCCCATTTATATCAATAGGAGCAGCAGTATCTGAGAATGGCCACTACATGGTGTACGGAGCTGTTACTCTTTGTACAGTGTGTTTTTTAGGACAGAGTCTCAGGGGGGACAATTTTCCATTTGGAGAGTCACAAACCTAACATGTCAGAGTAAGGAGACTCATGGGCCATGCAATACTCCTCTGGGAAATTAAATATGCAAAAAGCCTCTTCATAAGGAAGAAAATATGATGTCTGCTGCCATCTATTGGATGTAACAATTGTAAAACTCAATATCGACACAGATGCATAAATTAGCATATGTCGGTACAAAAAAACCCACAACCTTACAGTGTCATGGTATGGAGTCACAGGAACTCCGTGTGGCTCTGTACAGCCTATAAACTGCCATTTACTAGTCAAGAGCGAGCACTACCATGCTCAGTACTCATTAAAAGTAGTTGTACTCGAATACCTGCGTATAATGGAAATCAATGGGGAACTCAAGCATTTTTGGGGAAATCTACTGGAGTCACGCCTATCCTAGCATTAACTGCTTGCTACAAATACCAATCACTCGAGCATAGTAGTGCCCGCTCATCACTAGTTATAAGTACTGAGCACCTGAGCATGGTAGTGCTCACTCATCACCAGTTACAAGTACTAAGCACTCGAGCATGGTAGTGCCCACTCATCACCAGTTACAAGTACTGAGCACTTGAGCATGGTAGTGCCCGCTCATCACTAGTTACGAGTACAGAGCACCTGAGCACGGTAGTGCCCGCTCATCACTAGTTACGAGTACTGAGCACCCGAGCATGGTAGTGCTCGCTCATCATTAGTTACGAGTACTGAGCACCTGAGCATGGTAGTGCTCACTCATCACCAGTTACAAGTACTGAGCACCTGAGCATGGTAGTGCCCGCTCATCACTAGTTACGAGTACAGAGCACCCGAGCACGGTAGTGCCCGCTCATCACTAGTTACGAGTACAGAGCACCCAAGCATGGTAGTGCCCGTTCATCACTAGTTACCAGTACTGTGCACCTGAGTATGGTAGTGCTCACTCATCACTAGTTATAAGTACTGAGCACCTGAGCATGGTAGTGCCCGCTCATCACTAGTTATAAGTACTGAGCACCTGAGCATGGTAGTGCTCACTCATCACCAGTTACAAGTACTAAGCACTCGAGCATGGTAGTGCCCGCTCATCACTAGTTACGAGTACTGAGCACCCGAGCATGGTAGTGCTCGCTCATCATTAGTTACGAGTACTGAGCACCTGAGCATGGTAGTGCTCACTCATCACTAGTTACCAGTACTGAGCACCTGAGTATGGTAGTGCCCGCTCATCACTAGTTACGAGTACTGAGCACCCGAGCATGGTAGTGCCCGCTCATCACTAGTTACCAGTACTGAGCACCTGAGCATGGTAGTGCCTGCTCATTACTAGTTACGAGTACTGAGCACCCGAGCATGGTAGTGCTCGCTCATCACTAGTTACGAGTACTGAGCACCTGAGCATGGTAGTGCTCACTCATCACCAGTTACAAGTACTAAGCACTCGAGCATGGTAGTGCCCGCTCATCACTAGTTACGAGTACTGAGCACCTGAGCATGGTAGTGCTCACTCATCACCAGTTACAAGTACTAAGCACTCGAGCATGGTAGTGCCCGCTCATCACTAGTTACGAGTACTGAGCACCCGAGCATGGTAGTGCTCGCTCATCATTAGTTACGAGTACTGAGCACCTGAGCATGGTAGTGCTCACTCATCACTAGTTACGAGTACAGAGCACCCGAGCATGGTAGTGCCCGCTCATCACTAGTTACCAGTACTGTGCACCTGAGAATGGTAGTGTCCGTTCATCACTAGTTACGAGTACCGAGCACCTGAGCATGGTAGTGCTCACTCATCACTAGTTACGAGTACAGAGCACCTGAGCATGGTAGTGCTCACTCATCACTAGTTACGAGTACTGAGCACCTGAGCATGGTAGTGCTCACTCATCACTAGTTACGAGTACAGAGCACCCGAGCATGGTAGTGCCCGCTCATCACTAGTTACCAGTACTGTGCACCTGAGTATGGTAGTGCCCGCTCATCACTAGTTACGAGTACTGAGCACCTGAGCATGGTAATGCTCACTCATCACTAGTTACAAGTACTGAGCACCAGAGCATGGTAGTGCCCGCTCATCACTAGTTTCCAGTACAGAGCACCCGAGCATGGTAGTGCTCGCTCATCACTAGTTACCAGTACTGAGCACCCGAGCATGGTAGTGCTCACTCATCACTAGTTACGAGAACAGAGCACCCGAGCATGGTAGTGCCCGCTCATTACTAGTTACGAGTACTGAGCACCTGAGCATGGTAGTGCTCACTCATCACTAGTTACGAGTACAGAGCACCCGAGCATGGTAGTGCTCACTCATCACTAGTTACGAGTACTGAGCACCTGAGCATGGTAGTGCTCGCTCATCACTAGTTACGAGTACTGAGCACCTGAGCATGGTAGTGCTCGCTCATCACTAGTTACGAGTACTGAGCACCCGAGCATGGTAGTGCTCGCTCATCACTAGTTACGAGTACTGAGCACCCGAGCATGGTAGTGCTCGCTCATCACTACCATTTTCATGAGACCTTAGGCTGTCAAATTTCGCAAGAAGGTTGTATTTTGCTTTCATCTCTATTCCTGCTTGATAACAGCCTCCCTCGCACATTCCCTTTAAATAATGAGAGTGTTTATATCCACGATAAATCCCCTATAGTATTATTGCTGGATGTGTAATTAATCAGTCCGCACCATGCACGCCATCAATAATCCAGCCTTATGCTCGGTAAGTACAGTGCTTAGATTTTTACGCTGCCTATATCCTTTATCTGTCAGATACAATTAAGCAGCCAAGGAGCGACTCCAGCTATTGGCAGCACTTCTGTATTTCAATCTCATAAGCAGAAAGGCAGGAATAAAGATTGTGATCTCTCCACGTGTGCATTACTCGGATTAGTCTTGCAGTGAGGACAAAGTCATTCCGACAGAGAGATCCTGAGATTTGTGCGGTGGTGATCGGCGCTGGAGTGGGGCTCGTTTGTCTCCGTACAGCTCCCCAGTGTCCTGATGTTACACTATATGCTCCCGTCAGCTCTTCTATCCCATTCTATTTAAAAGGTTTTAAAGAACAAAATGTCTGATGGCTCCATGAATATAACTATTACATTGTGTTCCCTTCCAATTCTGCAGTTTGGCACAAATATAATATTAACAACACTGAATTCTCATATAAACCACATCAAAATGTAGACAAAAGAACACAAAAAATGTTTAACACAAAAGCATCACGTTATTTTTTTGTGTATCGGTGTTATCCGTGAAAACCACATTTGCACTCGGACGCTAAAAATGGACGTTTGAATAAACCCTAATAATGAATTACCTGGTTGTCTTGGGTAGTAGAGAGGTTAATATTTGATTCCCCGGCGGTCTATTGCAATGCATCTATAAAGGGGGCTTTACACGCAACGACATATCTGACGATATGTAGTCGGGGTCACCGAATTCGTGACGCACATCCGGCCTTGTTAGCGACGTTGTTGCGTGTAACAGCTCTGAACGATCAAAAATACTCACCTTATCGTTGATCGTTGACACGTCGTTCATTTTCAAAATCTCGTTGGTCATTGTGGACGTAGATTGATCGTCGTTCCTGAGGCAGCACACATCGCTACGTGGGACACCCCGGGAACGACGAACAACAGCTTACCTGCGTCCTCTGGCAACGAGGTGGGTGTGTCAATAATGCAGCTGCTCTCCGCCCCTCCGCTTTTATTGGACGGCTGCCGTGTGACGTCGTTGTGATACTGCAGGAACCGCCCCCTTAGAAAAGAGGCGGTTCGCCGGCCACAGCGATGTCGCTTTGATGGTAAGTCCATGTGACGGGGCCTAGCGATATTGTGCGCCATGGGCAGCGATTTGCCCGTGACGCACAAACGACGGGGGAAGGTGTTTTCGCTAGCGATATCGCTGCGTGTAAAGCAGCCTTAAGCCTACAAGTGCATAGATTGATTGTAGACAATTCAAATCTGCCAGCTTTCAAGTTTTCCACAAAATCAATTTATGGTGAATAAATGATAAATGAGCCATGAACCATGTCACGACCTGATGTGATCTTGGGGGGGGAGGGGGTGATCTGGGATCAGATGGTCACAGCATATTGTGGATTGCAGATCCATTTCAGTGCCTGCTCGTTGTTTATGCCGAGTTGGCGCCTATTTAATTCCATCTGGGACTGAAGAGGTTAACATTCTTTTTCATCTTGCTCTGATCTAACCTCAGCTGCAGCTAGTCCCTTCTGCTATAAATATCCACTCCTCCCTATGCCGGCTATAGCTCATTCCTATGCTGACTGTCTTGAAGGAGCTCGTCGCTACATATGTAGCGCCCCTGACCTGGTCAGGCACCACTGAGTACTGCACCCATGCTGGGGGAAGTGCAATACAGGTAATCCAGAAGGCTGACCGAGGTGTGACTACACAGGCGCATAGTAACCAGGTCTCACACATCTACCTTTGATAGGGACCCCTGGGGAATCCAGGAGGGGGCGTAGCCTCCATGTCTACTCAAGGGGTGTGGTGGAGAGCCTGGTTGCTAGGTTGCGTAGGCAGACAGAGTAGTAAGGAGGGAGCCGAGTCTGAAGTGGAGCTCAGGGAGAGCAGACACAAAGAGGAGACCTGAGGCTGACACTAGTCAGACAACATACGCGCAGTGACTACCGATGGGGGAGATCGGTCACCTGGTAGTGCCACCCGAAATCCACCCTAGGCTAGAGAGAGCAAAGGGGTGGCAGAGTAAGGGGACTGCCAGGGAGGTACCAGGCCCGTACGAGTGCAGGTTCTCAGAGTAGGGGACCATTCAGTTGTCCTGCTCAACCTGCAGGTGGGGGCACTTCACGCCCTCACCACCACACACAGAGTCCGGAGCCACGTAGCGAAGAGAGGGCCCATAGGTCACAGGAGGCAAGCAGCCGGAGTGACCTGCTCCAGGCTACAAGCAAATGGGCCAAAAGAAGGGGAGAGCGGCATCAGCAACTTCCCTGGGCGACCCCAGCAGGGCTTCAAGTAGGGGTCACCCCAAAACACACAGGGCTAGAAAGGCGAGTTGGTAGTCACCCTCATCAGCCAGCCGGAAGGATACCTGGTTCCAGCCTGATTCATCCCAGTTACGCCCGGGTTACTCACCCTACCATCTGTGAGTAAAAACCCTGAAAGACTGCCTGGACTGTGTCTGAGTCATTCTGCGCCTTGTGGTTCCACCCACTCAAAACGGGCCCTGGGGCCAGGCCTACTCTCGGGGGGGCCACTCCATCTAACTGCACCTACCAACAACCCCAGGTGTCCCTTAACCTGCAGTGGCGGTCCCCTGACCGCAATACCGAGAGTGGCGTCACGAAAATCCTAAAAAGAAGGTTCCCTACCTGTGACCAGACCATCCCACGTGGAGTCCCTGAAGGTAATGCACCGACACAACACCTGTGGGGCTTCACAACTGGCGTTACGAACAGGATAAGGACTAGATCTGTTAAGACAGGTGACCACTTGCCTGGGCGGTCCGCCTGAAAAATTGGAAGCGCCGCCATATTGCACCATGAAAAGCGCGCCAAAGAACAACAGGAGCACGCACTAGAAGAAGAGGAGAAGTCCATGTAAAGTGAAGTAAGAAACACAGTAAAGTTACCAGTTTGAAAAGTTTGCAACGTTGAAAAGTTCAAGAAATGTACCCACATGAACTTATGTGAGAACCTGTTTATCAAGCACACTTTGCACCAGTTGTGTGCACTTTTATAAGGACCATAAGGCTATGAACTGGCTATAGCCACAAACTCTCGCAGTGTACATAGTTACCCCAGGGGTACCACCACCAGAGCCAGCCTGTTTAGAGGCCTGGCTTGCCTGTGACCAGGGAGCATGCTTGTTTATGAGGCCTGGCTCTCCACCACAAAGAGGGTACCTGGTCAGCACCAACTGTGGAGGCCGCCTCTACATCCTGCCAGAAGAGGCTGAAGGCGCGGCTCCACCAGGCCAGGTATGCCCTGAAACCACCAGACCACAAACGCTGCCTCTACATCCTGCCAGAAGTGGCTGAAGGCGCGGCTCAACGGGAGAGGAAGATTGGAGGAGAGGTCTGGGGAAACAGATGGCCCAGACCTGGTTGCTAAAAGGACCGGTGACCTGCCTCCTGAGAGGGTTTTGGGTGCGTTAACGGACTTGTGGGTGGAGGGTGGTGATGTATGGTACCTGGTGGTTTTATAATGTTTTAAATGTTTTACCATTTTTATGCATTTTAAAATGTTGTCTTGTAGCCCATGGACGTGCTGGTGATAACTAAGGTGGAATTTGGCACCCCTGACCTGGTCAGGCACCACTGAGTACTGCACCCATGCTGGGGGCAGTGCAATACAGGTAATCCAGAAGGCTGACCGAGGTGTGACTACACAGGCGCATAGTAATCAGGTCTCACACATCTACCTTTGATAGGGACCCCTGGGGAATCCAGGAGGGGGCGTAGCCTCCATGTCTACTCAAGGGGTGTGGTGGAGAGCCTGGTTGCTAGGTTGCATAGGCAGACAGAGTAGTAAGGAGGGAGCCGAGTCTGAAGTGGAGCTCAGGGAGAGCAGACGCAAAGAGGAGACCTGAGGCTGACACTAGTCAGACAAAGTACGTGCAGTGACTACCAACGGGGGAGATCGGTCACCTGGTAATGCCACCCGAAATCCACCCTAGGCTAGAGAGAGCAAAGGGGTGGCAGAGTAAGGGGACTGCCAGGGAGGTACCAGGCCCGTACGAGTGCAGGTTCTCAGAGTAGGGGACCATTCAGTTGTCCTGCTCAACCTGCAGGTGGGGGCACTTCACGCCCTCACCACCACACACAGAGTCCGGAGCCACGTAGCGAAGAGAGGGCCCATAGTTCACAGGAGGCAAGCAGCCTGAGTGACCTGGTCCAGGCTACAAGAAAATGGGCCAAAAGAAGGGGAGAGAGGCATCAGAGGCATCAACCACTTCCCTGGGCAACCCCAGCAGGGCTTCAAGTAGGGGTCACCCCAAAACACACAGGGCTAGGAAGGCGAGTTGGTAGTCACCCTCATCAGCCAGCCAGAAGGATACCTGGTTCCAGCCTGATTCATCCCAGTTACGCCCGGGTTACTCACCCTACCATCTGTGAGTAAAAACCCTGAAAGACTGCCTGGACTGTGTCTGAGTCATTCTGCGCCTTGTGGTTCCACCCACTCAAAGCGGGCCCTGGGGCCAGCCCTACTCTCGGGGGGCCACACCATCTAACTGCACCTACCAACAACCCCAGGCATCCCTTAAGCTGCAGTGGCGGTCCCCTGACCGTAATACCGAGAGTGGTGTCACGAAAATCCTAAAGAGAAGGTTCCCTACCTGTGACCAGACCATCCCACGTGGAGTCCCTGAAGGTAATGCACCGAGTTAGTTGAGGGCCTAGGCACTTGACGGCGCACAAGGGGTGTCAAGGACCCATCTAACGATGTTAGGGAGGGCAGGGATCAGCCTCCAGTAGGTGTTAGGAGGTGACTGTATTCTTTGCATGGTATACCCTTTCTGTTGCATTGCTTGTCAGGGGTCCTCCCCTCCCTCGGTGTGACGTTACCCTGGTGTTCCCCTTGTAT
This sequence comes from Anomaloglossus baeobatrachus, assembly GCF_048569485.1. Lineage (NCBI taxonomy): Eukaryota > Metazoa > Chordata > Amphibia > Anura > Aromobatidae > Anomaloglossus > Anomaloglossus baeobatrachus. The sequence goes on from NC_134359.1 coordinate 41,541,326, forward strand.
TGCGCTGCTCGCTGGGAGTACCCTTGTTCCTCGCTTGGCTCCCATAGTCACGTCGTGACACATAGCTACTCCAATTGCCCTGAAAAGACGTGTAACACTCAGAGGTCTCCTAGAACTGTATACAATCCTTTTCAAACTCTTTAAGGAAATTCAGCCTTAGTAATGTTAGTGACCTTCGCATATATGGCTGTGGGAATAAGGATGCTAGCCATGCTTCCCTGCAGTTTTCTCACATGCTGTCACTGTAGGTATGGTGAAGTACCAAGTGAACAGCAAAGCAAAAAGTAACGGAAGGGGACCCCTGCGTCCAGGGAAGGGGGAGATGGTGAACCCTGATGAAACCTACTGCTGGTTCCTGGGGTCCATCACTCCACATCTTTGCGCCGAGCCGGATACCTGACCCTAGATATCCCTAGTGCTGGATCCTAAATAAGGAACTGTTGGCATGAGCTCTTCAACCCCACTAAACGCTAAAGGAAGACACACGGAGGACACACGTGGGAAAAGTGCATGAACTTCTTATCCACAGATGACCCAGGCAGAAGTTCAGCAAAGCTTCAGCAACAATACAACAGAGGAGTACAAGCCACCTGCTTGCAACCAGACCTAGAATGAACTGAATAATATCACCATCACCAGTCAAGGGGAGTATTTAAGCACATGGGGAATACGGATTCTCACCAGCTGGACAGAAGTTTAGCTTCCCTGGGTCCTAAAGGAGAATAGATGAAAATCCAGCAGGAAAGCTACCTATACCAATGAATAATAACAGCAGGAACAACAGAAAGTCAGCGAGCATTCTATGCAGCCAAACACTGTAACCTTCTACTGCCAGAAACCACATGACTGTCTGTCACTCGTGACACATGCTGTCTGTACAGTAAATTCAGATTTTTTTAATTTAAAGACCATTTTGAGTTTTCAGAGTTTAAAGATCATAAAACTTAGCACTAACTAAGAAGCTACATATATATCTGGAACTGCATTGCAGATTAAAAAAAAATACTCAGGGGAGCAACAGAAATAATATAAATGCAAAATCTGGCCACTTTTGACCTGGTGACAAGTCCTCTTCTATAGTGTCCTATCGAAGTGTCCTATGTTCAGTAGGTCCACTCCAGCCAGAGGGGAAACTATTCTGTCCCTGCTCATACTACATAGGGCACAAGGGCTGATACTATATAGTAATGAGAGCAGAATGGTCGCATGTGAAGTAGAACATGAATAAGAGAGCGGAGAGGGACATAGATATATGTAGACATATACAGTGTGTCCACCCATATCCTGTCCACCGCCATTATCTTGAGAATGGCGGCAGCTATAGGCATAGAAGTGGTGTCTAGGTATAGTAAAGTATCCATGCGCTACGCAATTAAACCACCTATAGCGCCACCTGGTGGAAAACAACGGAGTTAGCATTTTTATCTTGAAAACAGAACGAGATAGAGAAAAAAAGTGAATTAAAAAATTGTAGGGCATCATCAATTCAATACGAATCGACACCTTGCATACAGAAATGCTATGATATGAAACCCATGATCCCCCCAAAACAATGAATGCTGGTCACGCATATGGCACTCATTTAACTTTGATGCTCAAAGTGGCTCCCGTCAGCTGCAATGCACATCTGGACTCTGGACAGCATACTGTATCTTGCTGCACGTTGTGCAATATGGTAGGTGACACGTTTGCACAAGCATCTGTGATACATCGTCGTAGGTCCTGCAATGTTGGTGGAGGGGTCGCATACACCTGCCGTTTGATGTGACCTCACAGAAAGAAGTCCAATGGGGTCAGGTCAGGTGAGCGTGGAGGCCACTCCACGCAGCCACCATACCCAATGACTTGTAGGAAGGTCTCCATGAAGTATCGCTTCACGTCCGCAGCCTTGTGAGTTTTACATGTTCTGATCATAGCATTTCTGTATGCAAGGTGTTGATTCGTATTGAATTGATGATGCCCTACAACTTTGTAATTCACTTTTTTTCTCTATCTCGTTCCGTTTTCGAGATAAAAATGCTAACTCCGTTGTTTTCCACCAGGTGGCGCTATAGGTGGTTTCATTGTGTAGCGCATGGCTACTTTACTATACCTAGACACCACTTCTATGCCTATAGCTGCCGCCTTTCTCAAGTTAATGGCGGTGGACAGGAAATGGGTGGACACACTGTAGATAGTTGATAGAAGATGACTGATACATAAATATGAGATAGTAAATACATAGATGGGACATTGACTATTCGTTTGTGGGATTGCAGACGCATTGTGTTACTATTGGGTGGGGAATAATAGAGGAGATGAAAAGTTAGTAAAATTGGATTGTAATCCACTCCTGTGAAATTCGATTGTTTCCAAATCCCATGGGAGAAGCGTCTGTTCGACCACAGGACGAGACCAAAATCGCAAAGCAGTGAGGGAATGGCGGACATTTATATTGGAGACTGGTGTTTTTTTCTGCATTGATATGGCTGAAGTAATGATGTGAGATACTCCAGAGATTTATTTTTTCAGTTCACCTGAATGAGGTCAGTCATCACCAGTAACAAATCCCATCAGACAATAATACAAAAACCTTGCTACTAATTAGATCTGGACCTAATATATGCAGACATAAAGTGTGACTCATTTTACTACATCTCAACGTGCTTTCCCCAAAGCCCTGTCTCCGATGGGTATTAACCTATATGTTCAACCATGGAGTAGACAGACGCCCATCACAGATCAGATCCATGTTTTTCCTAAACTTATTCATAATCATGAATGAATACTATATAAGCTTTGTGGTTCTTCTGCCATTAGTTCAGCATTCGTTTGATGTCACCTTAGGTGCACCTGAAGGGTATGCCTTGGGACATAGCCAGAGAACGTAAAGTCTGATCACCAAGGTCGGGTCACAAACTCATGAGGTTAACACTAGAAGTCCCAGAAATTTCGAGCTCTCTGGGTTCCAAAGGTACAACTGTTAAATGACCCCTCTCTGGGACTTCTAGTGTTAAATGACATGATGACTATGGGGATAGCAGGAAACTGGGGCTCCTAAGCTGACCAGGCTAGGGGACGCTATGCTATCCCTAGTCTCAGGGATACCTTTAAAGGTGGGAATGCCTGAGTCTGCTTCCTGGCCCTGCTCCTGAGCATCCCCGATTTGATACCCCCTCCCCTAAGGCGGACCGAAGGACCCACAAAAATATAGACAGGTGAAATCAAAACTCTGTCACATAGCATGCGCTCACGGAAGGTATAAGCCAATAAAACATAAGTAGGAAAACAAGAGCAGAAAGGAAACAACAAGATGACAGGAAAACTCCACAACCAATCCAAGCAAAAAGCAACACTTTCCAGATAGTCCGGGACACCAAACCACACAGACCAACACAGTATAACCTATAGCTGACATAGGTAGAAGATTTCATAAAGCTTAAATATGAGAGGAGCAGATTCGATTGGCTACCTCACAGCATGTGATAAAAGGAGACTAGCAAACAGACTAGCAGAGGTTAACTCTTGCTAGCTTATGACTGAGTATACAGCAGATCAACACTCAAGTCTGCCTGTGTTGATCAGAGACACCAGAAAAACCATTAGGTGGGGCGTCAGAACCTTCAATGTGAACAAAGCGTGACGCCGTCATGACAGTCAATAAAGTTTGTGCAAAACTCCATGTGACATTACTCCAGGTCATGTCTGAAGGCCAATTCCTGGTCATTCTTGAGTGCTCTCCGCCTTGCTAAGGGACTGTCCACCATAGAGACAATTCTGTTCTGAATATATTCATTTTCCCAAAGCTCTTAATTCTAATGGTCGCCATGTAGTAAGCAGTTATTATGCTCCGATGAAGGCATGAGATTTATGTGGTAGCTGCCCTGTTAATCTATAACTGTACGGAGCATTTGTTCCTCTGGATTAGAAGGCCATTTATGTAATAATTATAGCTGCAGGAGGTAAAGCTGCGGCACAAAGAGATCGGCACTGCAGCATGGCCACCTGGCATCAGGGTTAATACAGTTTATTTTTACACTAATAGATGTGACAAATCACGATGTCCAGAAAACCTAGCCGTGGTCCAGCCGCTCCATCAAGTCATCCAAGCCCTGCTCTTCGACATGTACAAGGAAAGGATCAATACACTTATGTTGCGGCACGGCATCTTGTGAGGGATCAGGACCCAGGACAAGTCTGAGATCCTCCCATAATGGGAAACCATGATCGGAAAAAAAACCCATAATCTTGACCTGAAACATTCCTCTCCGCAGCGAAGGGACTTGCTCTTTTTCCCTTTACCATCCTGGCTCCTGGGTGGGCGGTTTTCATTTTCTTGCTTTATGAGTAAATCCTAGAGGATCAGATTGCTTCACTCATTCAGGAGCAGCTGTGATTGTAGTTTCCTTTCACATGTTGTCTATTATTTCTCCAAACCGAAAAATAATTGCTCCCTTCACACCTGACAAAGGTAAATGCAGTACAATTCGTCTGGAGCGCTGTAACCTTTCTGTGCATGCTGTGAGACTACCTGCCACCGGGTCCATCAAATAAATTATGTGCGCAGGGACGCTGGAGCTCGGCACTATTTTAGGTGCACTTACTTATGCTCAGGTATTTTCTTTTTGTCCTGCTTTTACCGCACAGTGATGAAATACGCCATAATGAACTAAGAGCTTCCGGATTTTCATCCTTTAATTTCATGACAATGATAAACAGCGCTGCGGATCTGAATCGAAAATATTAAATGTACTCCCCAAGGGGCGTAACGTTAAGGCCCTGTGCACACGCTGCCGTTTTGACGCGTTGTTTTTTTTCTTTTAAATCTGCAAAGTCTATGGGACTTTGGATTCGCTGTGCACACGGTGTGGGTTTTTTTCCACGCGGATTTGGAGCAGATTTTGATGTAGAAAAAAAAAATCTGCAACATGTTTATTATTGGTCCAGTTTAGCAGCGTTTTTTCACCCATTGACTTCAATGATGTGATGAAAAAAACGCTGCAAAACTGCAGGTGTGTTCACACTGAGTTTTTTGGTCAGTTTTGTAGCGTTTTTTGATTGCCAGGCAAAGTAATGTAGACAGCTATGGGCTACGACCTTCAGCTGGCTGGTTTCACCTTGGCTGGCAAATAAAAATTCAGGGGAGCATGTTTGTTTTTTATTATTTAAATAAAAAATAACAAAAAAAAAACGTGTGCTCCACCCTATTTTTGTTTGCCAGCCAAGGTAAAACTAGGCAGCTGGGAGCTGGTAATTTCAGCTTGGTGGGGCCCATGGTCATAGCCCCCAAGGCTAAAAATAGTAGCTTACAGCTGCCCCAGATTTGGCACAAGTATTACATTCACCAAATCTGGCACTTACTCAGCTCTTTACGTTGCCCTGGTGCAGTGACAATGGGGTTATGAAGGGGTTAATGTAAGCTGTGAATTAACAGCTGGCATCAAGCCCTGGTATTAGTAATGTAGAGGTGTCTATTAGATACTTCCCATTAGTAACGCGTGAGTAAAATAAAATTCACTCCCCAAATTCCACGTTAACCATTTTAATAAAAATCGTTAAAAAAAAATTCCGTAATCCACGGAGACCCCACAGCAACCGTCCACTCTGCAGCATCTTCTATTAGAAAATGAGGCTTCAGAGGTAACTCACGGTTAATTCTATCTATCTATCCATCCCTCTATCTATCCCTCTATCTATCTATCTATCTATCCCTCTATCTATCTATCTATCTATCTATCTATCTATCTATCTATCTATCCCTCTATCTATCCATCTATCTATCCCTCTATCTAGCCCCCTATCTATCTATCTATCTATCTATCCCTCCATCTCTCTATCCATCCCTCTATCTATCTATCCCTCTATCTATCTATCCCTCTATCTATCCCTCTATCTATCTATCTATCTATCCCTCTATCTATCCCTCTATCTATCTTTAATCTATCTACCCACCTAGCTTTATTGACATTTTCTTTCTTGCTGGCCCAAAAAAAACGCATGAAAAACTGCATCCGGTTTTTGACGAGTTTTTTTGCCACAATGTGCAGATTTGGTGCAGAAAATTTTTCAACCAAATCTACAGCGTGTGCACATAGCCTAATTGGTGCAGGAGTTGCAATCAAACCCGGTCCCTAAAATCTAGGGAGCCGAAAAAGTTCCTTTGACTCACATGAATAGACTACATCTTGGACCCTTTTGTGATTTTGCACAGGGTCAACCATCTGCAAGTTACTAAGCTGATTCTCCCAGTCTAAATGTTGTTACCTTTGTTTCGGTGGAGCATGATAAGAGGTGAGTCTTGCACAGAGGTTGGCATCAGATGACACAAAAGAACATTGTTCTTGACACTGATAATGGAGAAAGACATTTGGAGCCCGTGTGATTTCTTTTCCGTGTTATATTAGCTGTGGTGCCCCAATGACTTGTGTACTGGACAGGTAAAGAGCACAAATGCTCAAAACCATTGTTAGATCCGATTCAATGATTATAGATTTAAACGGGATGTCTGACATTAAAAAAACCCTTCATGAAATATTTAAAAAAAAAAAAATAAAAATAACAACAGAAGCATACTCACCTCCTGCTACCACCCCCATGAATCCAGCAAAAGTTACTGTGGTGGTCATCATCAACTCCAGAAGTAATGTCTGTACCAAGCAAATAAAGGAAGGGAAAATCGGTTTCTTTACGTTGCAGTTGAAGACTTCAGGATCGAAGAGTCCAGGAAACATTAATAGATAAAATGTGGATTATTCTACGCGTTTCAAAGCTATCAAGCTTCTTCCTCACCTGTGGCTGACCACTGCACTCCCTAACGTCCGGGTCCTTCCCCCCGTCACAAGCCTAGCCCCTCGCTGACCCTGAACTTACCCTGACTAGTGAGTAGCGCAGTGAGAGGCTAGTGTTATGATTCAGTGATCGAGGAGGATCAAAGGGGTAGGAACTAGGAAACCCAGAGAATCACTAGAGTGGTTGGAAACTCAGCTGACTGCAGACCTCTAACTGAAAATACAACTAGAAGTAGCCGTCGGACGAGCCTATGATGACCTGGTCGCCTCGACACAGCCGGAGAGCTATTTGTTCCTAAAGAGAGAAAAACAAGGAAAGCTGATCTGCCTCGGAGCAGTTCCCCAAAGACTATAGGTAGCCCGAAACATGTAAAGCTGGTGAGAGAAGATGAAATACAGTACACAGGTAGAGAACAGATTCAGCAAAGATGAGGCCCAAACTATCTATATAGGAAAGGACAGAAAGGAGCACTGTCTGCAGCCGCACAAAATCCTAACAAAAAAAACAACACACCTGATATGAAAAAACGGAGACCCCACGATCTCTCCCTCACTATATCAGTACTCTGGTGTTACTGGGATCCAAGCAAAACAATAATATAGAGGAAGGACTGAAATTAATATCAAGCATGACAAAACAAAAATACATTGCAGAATATGGAGCTGGGTACACGGACATTCCCAGCAGGGAATAATCCAAATCCACCCAGAAATCCACACAAGCAAAACCAGGAAACAAGCCTTAGTACCACAAAAATAAAAAAAACAACAAGAAAGTGGAAACAAACCAGCAAATAGTACAAAGACAAATCTTATCTGCAAGGAGTTCAGGTGGATACAGAAGATAGGGCAGGCTCCAGAATGTCTACAGCACTACAGGAGACAACATTGATCATCGGCACAGACCGAGAGAACACTACTCAGTTATATAGGTCCAGTCTGAGCAGCCTGATATCCAATCATCAGCTGTCTGGCTTCTGTTAAGCGGACTAAAGGGGGCTTTACACGCTACGACATCGCTAATGCGAACTCATTTGGGTCACGGAATTTGTGACGCACATCCGGCCGCATTAGCGATGCCGTTGCGTGTGACACCGATGAGCGATTTTGCATCATTGCAAAAACGTGCAAAATCGCTCATCGGTGACATGGGGGTCCATTCTCAAAAATCGTTACTGCAGCAGTAACGAGGTTGTTCCTCGTTCCTGCGGGAGCACAAATCGCTCAGTGTGACACCGCAGGAACGAGGAAGCTCTCCTTACCTGCCTCCCGGCCGCTATGCGGAAGGAAGGAGGTGGGCGGGATGTTACGTCCCGCTCAGCTCCGCCCCTCCGCTGCTATTGGGCGGCCGCTCAGTGACGTCGCTGTGACGCTGCACGGACCGCCCCCTTAGAAAGGAGGCGGTTCGCCGGTCACAGCGACGTCGCCGGGCAGGTATGTGTGACGGGTCTGGGCGATGTTGTGCGGCACAGGCAGCGATTTGCCCGTGTCGCGCAACAGATGGGGGCGGGTACCCACACTAGCGATATCGGGACCGATATCGCAGTGTGTAAAGCCCGCTTAACTCTACTACCAGCACTGGCCATAAGTGGGAGCCCCAAACCAAAACCTAGTCCAAATGTGTTCTCAACAGACTAGTCACTCTACTACAATAAGACAACATGAGGTAGGTAATACAAACTCATGGGGAAAGACACAACAAATAGCAATTCATAGTTTCTCCAAAAGAAAACTTCTCAGCTGCAACTAAAACGATACCTCAAATTTTCCAAAGACTGGCCCCTTCAAAATGGTCAGTATAGAGATTATATCCCAGGCATGGAGTAAAGCCAGGAGTGGGTAAATATAGCGGAAGAATGTCGTGACAAGATGTTGCAGCTGTGATAAGGCTAGAAGTAATCTCAGCCAGAAGTGTAAGAGTTCTTAACCCTTTCAGAATCAACGGAAAGTAAATCCACTCCAATACAGGATTTAACCTGCAGATGTTACACACAGCTGTGATTTTGGTTACCGTAATGTCTGTATCACCTTTACTGGCATCCCCACACTTTCCTGCTCCTCTTCCCTCCCTGCACTCTCACCTTACCAGTGGCTGTTCCGTCTTCAGTCCTTGCTGCTGCCTCCCGGGGCCTGCGCACGCCAAACAGGCCTTCTGGTAGTGCTCTTAAGGTGCGCATGCTTGCACCTTATCTTAAAGGGCCAGTACACCCTAACCCAAAAGTGTCTCTCAATCTATGGCTGACAGTCTCAACCTATGGCTGAGAGGCATCAGGTATTTAAGGCACCCTCCCATTAAGGGAGGTGCCTGGGCAACGTGGTCTATATATTACTAGTTCTCAGGTCCATAAGTGCTGCTACTGCTCACCCTCAAACTCTTAGCAGGAAAGAGACTTTTTGGATATACAAACTAAACACCCTCAAACCCTTTGGTTTAAACGAAGTCTCTGATTTATTTTATTAACCTGTGTGGTGTCTAAATTATTATTTTATGATGCTTGAATGTCCGATTTTTATTGTTATATCTTGGTTTTCTCTTGTAAATTTTATTGCCATTTTATCTATTTATTACAGTGGTTTATTGTTATTTATTATTGTTTTTATACTCCTCATCATGTAGGTTTTATCCCTGAACCCTTATTGTCAAAATTCCATTGATTTTATTGGTTCAATAAGCTAAGAGAATAATAATTAGTCCTAAGAAAAATAGCTTTTAACCACCCATATGTCACTGGTACGTTTTTTTGAACGATAATGTCAGCCTTATCTCTTTCCTTTTTCATCAAATTCATCAGTACCCTAAAGATGTTGATGAGATAAGTAATAAATAAATAAATGTCAATAATAACAATTAATTAAATTATTAGTATTAAATGGTTGATAAATAAAAAGAAAACCCCCCTTTTCCTTTATAAGAACGATAAAGGAATGATAAACAGCAATATTAAATAAGTAATAAATGTTGGTTTATTTCATCACATTAAACTAGGCAAGTAGTTTTTTATATATTCTTTAAGTCCTTATGCAGTATACATTTTTTATTCAATGCCTCCTTTTGTAGCGGTTTTTATAAATTATGTGCTGATTTTTTCCATTTTTAATACTTTTAAAAAAACATATAGACACAGATTTTTCTTAGCACAAAAAACTACCTTGTACATGCGTACAAGTGTACTTATATTATATGTATATACACTCATCACTCCGCCTTATAGAGCGTCTTTGTTCTATATATACACCCAACACTTTATATATACACCCATCACTCTGTCTGACTTTGTTTTATATATACACTCATCACTCTGTCTTATAGAATATCTTTGTCCACGATCTAACCTCCTTTCACTTCAGCTGGGTGTTAATTGATTTGTGTGCTTAGCGCCGTCTTTGAATTTTCCACGTTCTATCCTCTATTCATCTTAGGAGGCTTATATTTGCTCTGTGCGCTTTGTGCAGCCTTTTGAATTCTCACGGTTTAAACTTTCTTGACCCTGATATTCCTCATACTTGTATTCCTTTCGTTCTTAATCACGATGTCATCTTTCAAATGTATCACAATGTTACCGCAACAATATGAATCATGTCCATATGTTTACACAATTTTCTACATATGTATATTTATCATTGGTCCCTGGTTTCTATAGCGTTTAGTCCCTAACGAAATGGTTTCAGGTTACTGAATAACCATTCATTTTTGTTTCTTACTAATCCTGAAAATATGAATATAGAGTAATAGTGTCATGATCAATCCCCTTGTATATTGGCATTTATCCACAGGTTCGCACCCTTCTAATCTTTTTTAGATCTTTTATCAAAATTATGCCCCTAGCTTATAATTTTAAAGTAGATAAAGAAAAAAATAGAAATTAAAATAATAATGATAAGAATGAAAATAATAAAAACAAGAACAAACAGCATAAAGAATTTTTTAATAATTTTTAATAATTTTTCAATTTATTTTCATATCACTACATCCCATATCATATTATACTCTTTAAAATATTAATATACATTTAATATCAATATTAATACTAATTATACCGATATTTCGCATACATAATTTTATATATATATATATGCATATTTTTATATATATATGTATATGGTGTATTCTGGTCCCTATCAAATTCAATGAGATGTACTTAGAGTAATGGTAGGTTCGATTGATTCCCCTGCATATTATCACTAATTCACAGGTTCGCAACCTTTCAATTTCTTTTAAACCCTTCATTCAAATTATGTTTCCAAGCCCATAATTTTAAACTAGTTATAAATAAAGCCACATATAGATCATTTTATTATTATTATTTTTTAGTTTTATTCAACTGGTATTTCGCAATGTTATATGTGCTTTTTATAATGTCCGACATATCAAAATGTGTTTTTTCATTGTGTGTTCTCCACGTGTCTATGAGTCATGAGCTTGGTGGGTGATTGACGTCATAGCTGTCAACGTGGCAGTTTGTATCCTCTTTTAAAGCATTGGTTTGCAGACAGCTGCTTGATTTCTTTTTTCCCTGAGGAAGGAGACGGACTTTGTCTCGGAAACGCGTTGGAAATGCTGAAATAAAAAGAAATTTTAATCAACTCAACATCAGTGGTTTTTTAGCGCGGCTTAAACCCGTTTTTTCCTTTTTCTGTACCATTATACTGCTACTGCTAAGTGAGGTGTTCCACATTGCTAATACCGTTATATTTACCAGTACCTGTCACATCCACTGCTGCTGCATCCTACCCTGTTAGCGAAGTCTATCTTCCCAGCCGAAGCTACATAGTACCCTGTTGGCCAGGTTTGCTATACTGGCCATTGCTGCACCGTACCCGTTTGGCCAAGTCTGAGTAATACTATTGTATGTTTTGAGGATTTCGATAGCGTTAGGGCAATGACAGCCAGAGACGAGTTTGTGGTACAAGATGTTTATGATATGTAACCACGGTAGATACACAACGGAAATACACAGTATAACAAACACATGAAAATACCTTTCTGAAACGGAGCGAAGGGGATTCCCGGGGCCACGCACCGGACTCCCCCAGGGAGACCACCAGAGCGAACCCCTATACAGGGACTGTCCGGCAATCAACCCCGGAAGGCCTAAATGCGCCGCAGCCGGGACACAAGGGGCAAGCGGTAAAGTCCAGAAGTGTCCGTACGGGATGAAAGTCCAGAATGGTTATGAACCGGAAGAAACCGGGCAGACGTGCTGACAAAAGACGGCAGACGGAGTCCGGGCACAGTTTGAAGAAACCGGGTATGGTCCAGAGTCGGTCGGTAGATTTTCAGGAGGATCCAAAGGTAATCAAGTAGCAGCAGCAGCAAAGCAGGAGCACACAGCAAGCAGTATACTCAGGCACTGGACTAGGCTTAGAGGCGGCCTTTTAAGCAGCTGGACAGGAAGTAGGGCAACAGAACATAAAACTCCATGTTAACCGAGGGCAAGCTTTTTCAAAAGAGGACTGGAAAACCCGGAAACCTGACATTACTCCCCCCCCCCCAGAAACGGCCTCAGGACGGGTCAGGGCCCGGCTTGTCCGGGTACCGTCGATGAAACTGAGCGATCTTCCGTGGTGCTCGAATGTTACCCACCGGTTCCCAGGAATCGTCCTCGGGGGCGTACCCCTGCCAACGTACCAGATACTGAAGCCGACGACGATGGAGCCGGGAGTCAATAATGTCCTCAACCACGAACTGCTCCTCGCCGTCGACCATCACAGGCGGAGGAGGAGGCACGACACGACCATGAAACGTATTGGGAGAGACGGATTTGAGGAGAGAAACATGAAAGACCGGGTGTACCTTTAGATGGTGCGGTAACCGCAGCCGACAGGCCACAGGGCTCACGATCCCGGTGATCTTGAACGGACCGATTAATTTTTGTCCCAGCTTCTGCGAAGGAACACCCAATCTCAGGTTCTTGGTGGACAACCATACAGAGTCCCCTACCTTATACATGGGTGCCGGTTTCCGGTGAGCGTCTGCCGACCTCTTGTAACGCTCCTGAGCTGTAGCCACAGTGTCCTTCAGAACCTCCAGATTTTGTCGTAGCTCTGTTAATCTGTCCTCCACCGCAGGCACTGAGACCGCAACCGGTGACCTAGGCAAAATAGTCGGATGGTAACCCAAGTTAGCAAAGAAGGGCGTTACCTTAGTGGAGCTGCTCTGAGTGTTGTTATACGAGAACTCCGCCAACGGAAGCATCTTCAACCAATCGTCCTGCAGATGGCTGACATAACAGCGAAGGTATTGTTCCAGTGTTTGATTGGTCCGTTCGGTTTGCCCATTTGTCTGAGGATGGTATGCAGAAGACAAACAGACATCAATCTGGAGTGCCGTACAAAACCCCTTCCAGAACCTAGACGTGAACTGCACGCCCCGGTCAGAGATGATCTCGTCTGGTACCCCATGCAATCGGAATACGTTCTGGATAACCAGATCCACTGTCTCTGCGGCTGAGGGAAGACCGGCACACGGAATAAAGTGAGCAGCTTTAGTCAACCGATCCACCACCACTAAAATGGTATTGTGACCGTCTGAGACGGGCAACTCCACAATAAAATCCATTGAGATAGACCCCCAAGGGCGAGATGGCACGGGTAACGGTTGGAGGAGTCCTGTAGGAGCCACACGAGGGACCTTGCACCGGGCACAAACCACACATGAGTGGACATAGTCCTTTACATCCTTTAAACAGGTAGGCCACCAGAAAAAACGGTTCAGAAATTCCTGCGTCTTCTGTACCCCCCTATGACCAGCCAACACGGAGTCATGGACCAACTTGAGAACCCGAAGTCTTACGGCCTCCGGGACGTAAATGCGTCGCTCTCTCAACCACACACCATTCCGAAGAACAAGAGTTACATCATTCGGGGGGGCAGCAAGAAATACGTCACCATCATAGGCCAGCTTGATGTCCTTCCACAAGTCCTGGTCCTGGATTACTCCAACGAAATTGGCATCCGATAACACGGTCTGAGACGGGGTTCCAGGCACGGAGTCCACGGCGTGGATTCGGGACAAGGCATCGGCTTTCCCATTACGTGAACCTGGACGGTATGTAACGACAAAATTGAACTGGTTAAGGAATAGGCTCCAACGGGCTTGCCGTGGAGACAGGCACCTGGCAGACTTAAGAAATTCCAGATTACGATGATCTGTGAGTACTATCACTTGCTGCGCGGCTCCCTGTAAGTGGTGTCTCCATTCCTTGAAAGCGGAAATAATCGCTAACAATTCCTTGTCCGCAATGTCATAGTTCCTTTCTGCAGGGGACAACCGGCGGGAAAAGAAAGCACACGGATGTAAGAGACTCTTGTCCCCAGTCCTTTGAGAAAGGATGGCCCCTAATGCGTAGTCGGAAGCGTCGACTTCCACGATAAAGGGAAGTGCGGGATTCGGATGTACCAATATAGGCGCTGAGGTAAAACAAACCTTGAGACGATGGAAAGCTTCCTGGGCCTGGGCGGACCACACAAACTTCTGTCCTTTCTTGGTTAACAGAGTGATGGGACGAACGATCTCTGAAAAATTACGGATAATACGTCGGTAAAAGTTGGCAAAACCGACAAAGCGTTGTACCTCTTTGATGTTCCCCGGTTCCGGCCAGTCTAGAATTGCTTGTATCTTGCCAGACTCCATGTTCAGTCCCTGAGGAGAGATGACATAACCTAAGAATTGTATTTGTGAGCAATGGAATTCGCATTTCTCCAGTTTGATGTACAGGTGGTTTTCCCTCAGCCGGGTAAGTACGGTCTTGACGTGTTCCTGGTGTTCCTGTAGGGAATCAGAAAAGATTAGGATATCGTCCAGATAAATCACCATGAATTGGTCCATGATATCCCTAAAAATATCGTTAACTAGATGTTGGAAAGTCGCGGGAGCGTTACAAAGTCCAAAAGGCATCACTAGGTACTCAAAATGTCCATACCGACATCGGAACGCGGTCTTCCACTCGTCTCCGGGACGTATACGGAGTAGATTGTATGCCCCACGGAGATCCAATTTGGTGAATATTTTTGCCTGTTGGACCCTCTCCAATAGCTCAGGAATCAACGGTAACGGATACCGGTTCCGGATAGTTATTTTATTCAGTTCCCGGTAGTCAATACAGGGTCTCAGAGTCCCCTCTTTCTTTTTCACGAAAAAGATGGGTGCCCCTGCTGGTGAGGTAGACGGACGAATAAATCCCTTAGCTAGACTTTCATCAATGTATTCTTTTAGTGCTTCTAGCTCAGGTGCCGCCAACGGGTAGACATGACCAAACGGGATCTCCGCCCCTGGGAGTAAGTCTATGGGGCAATCATACGGTCTATGCGGGGGAAGCCGATCGGCTTTTCTTTTGTCGCATATATCCGCAAAGTCATTATACACCGGGGGTAGAACAGGTACCTGTACAGTGCCCTCCGCATTCGGTGTTACTGGAACCGGAACAGTTGGACTAATGGTCGGAATACTCTGCGGTGGGAAGGATATTTCCTTAGTTTCCCAATCGATGACCGGATTTGTAGACCGTAGCCACGGAATACCTAGAATAATCGGAAAATGAGGAGAAGAAATTAACATGAAAACAAGGGTCTCCTGCTGACCTGGCTTCATGACGCATTCTAGCGGTACAGTTTCCCGATCAACTGGTCCAGAGATTAACGGAGATCCGTCAACCGTCTCCATGGTAACCGGTGAGGATCTTTGCTGAGTCCGGATACCGTGTTTCCTGGCAAAAGAGGAGTCCATGAAATTTCCCCCTGCCCCAGAATCTATCATTGCAGAGGTAGGTATTAGCTGTCCCTCCCACCGGATCTGAATGGGGAGCGAGCAATGGGTATATTTCCCTTCCGAGTCCTTCGGTGAGGTTCACATTACAGTCAAGGGAAATACCGCATCCAGGTGTCCACTTGCCTCAGAGATATCGGACTCTGCGTCCGTGTTGTCACACTCTGCCATGGCTGCCAATACCTTATTTGGGCGATTCGGACGTTTCGGGCAGTCGATCAAGAAATGGTCCGATTGACCGCAATAGAAACACAAACGCTCACGGAGCCGGTGTTCGCGACGTTCATTGGTCTCTCGCTTTTGCAGAGAGTCCACTTGCATAGGAACGTCCTCGGCCTCCCGTGGCGTCCTGAGAGCGGGTTCTCTGGAAGGAAACGCAAAGTTGTTTACACGGTTTACAGCTGCCCATTTTTCCTGTCTACGTTCCGTCAAGCGGGTATCAATACGCACACAGTGCTGGAGAAACAGTTCAAAATCCCCCGGAGATTCGGAACGAGCTAACTCGTCTTTGATGGTACCGGACAAACCCTTTCTGAAAACAGACAATAATGCATTGTTTCCCCAGTCGGTGTCTACCACTAACCTCTTAAATTCAGTGGCGTATTCAACGACAGAACGCTTTCCCTGACGTAAGGAAAGGAGAGCCGATTCAGCGGTAGCACGGCGATTCGGATCATCAAACATCTGCGCCATTGCGGTCAGAAAGTCCTCTAGGTGATTTAAACGGATGTCCCGGTTCTCTATCATAGGATTAGCCCAAGCCAGTGCTCGTGAGGTTAATAACATAATTATACATAACACTTTGGACCGGTCAGAACGGTAATAATCAGCATGTACATCAAAAAACAGTATACATTGGTTCACAAATCCACGAAACTGACTACGGTCACCATTGAAACGGAATGGGGGTAACCTAGGCATACCGGCAGCTGATACGGACGTAGTGGGGCCGGCTTCCTGAGCCTCCACTCTGACTTGCAAATCCTGTATAGCCGGACCCAGTACCTGGTGATCATGGCCCAGCTGTGTCTCCACATCTCTAAGTTTAGTCTGCACCACCTCCATCTCCTGCTGCAAGGAGTTAATCATAGAAAAGAGCTGATCTACTCGTGTCTCAGTCATTGCCCCAGCGAAATCCTCTTAGTGGCCTGAGTATAAAGTAATACTATTGTATGTTTTGAGGATTTCGATAGCGTTAGGGCAATGACAGCCAGAGACGAGTTTGTGGTACAAGATGTTTATGATATGTAACCACGGTAGATACACAACGGAAATACACAGTATAACAAACACATGAAAATACCTTTCTGAAACGGAGCGAAGGGGATTCCCGGGGCCACGCACCGGACTCCCCCAGGGAGACCACCAGAGCGAACCCCTATACAGGGACTGTCCGGCAATCAACCCCGGAAGGCCTAAATGCGCCGCAGCCGGGACACAAGGGGCAAGCGGTAAAGTCCAGAAGTGTCCGTACGGGATGAAAGTCCAGAATGGTTATGAACCGGAAGAAACCGGGCAGACGTGCTGACAAAAGACGGCAGACGGAGTCCGGGCACAGTTTGAAGAAACCGGGTATGGTCCAGAGTCGGTCGGTAGATTTTCAGGAGGATCCAAAGGTAATCAAGTAGCAGCAGCAGCAAAGCAGGAGCGCACAGCAAGCAGTATACTCAGGCACTGGACTAGGCTTAGAGGCGGCCTTTTAAGCAGCTGGACAGGAAGTAGGGCAACAGAACATAAAACTCCATGTTAACCGAGGGCAAGCTTTTTCAAAAGAGGACTGGAAAACCCGGAAACCTGACAGTCTGCTATCCTGACCTTGGCTCCATCAAACCCTATCGGTCAAGCCTGCTGTACCAGACGCTGATGAATTGTTCCATATTGGCTAGGCGCGGCGTCAGCCATCCTTGCATATCAGTGACTGTCCGTACCACTGGAGCCAGCTGTCGCAGCACCAGTCTTCCTGAGTGGCACCTGGTTACTAACTGCAGTGCAACACCCTCACCTTTAGAGGTTCAGGTGAAAACCTGGTGACTAACCACAGTCAAGCCCTTCTAGGTTTCCTGTGTTCTGCGGCCCAGTGGGTCCACTCCGCACTCGCATTACAATGTCAATACTTGCAACAGACTGCACATGTTAGTCTATATGCTGGTTCAGGTAGTGGCGGGCAGCTCCGGCACAAGCGCACCGAGGTGCACACAGACTCTGGCCGGATAATTACAATGGTCCAGCAAGAGATGTGAACAAAGTCTAAAAAGGGAGACACTGGTTTAGCTGTCTCCTTGAAGGTCTTACGGTAAAGAGAAGTTATCACCTATCCAAAGGGGACCCACAACCAGGGGCTGACATATCATTGGTGCATCCTCTGCAGCCACATATCGGCGGAAGAGGTAAGGGGTCCATTTACACCCCCAAAGAAGGTGGAATTCTCTATTTTGATGAGTTATTGGACTAAAAAGGGCCCCATGTATTCTTCCTGCACAAGGGCCCTTTTCTCTTTGTGACCGCCAGTGGCCACAACAAAATGGCCGTTCTTTCCCCATTAGAATGAAACAGCAGAGTTCAATCCATACATTCTCTATGAGGTTGCTGAGTACTGTGCTTGGCTTTTTTTGGCAGCCACATAGATAGTGCAGTGGTTGGAAAGTGTTCTGCTGCTTCATGCTAACAAGGATATAAGTGCCCCCTTCTACTGATCCGTGGGGTTCCAACACCGACTTACAGTACAGACCAAAAGTTTGGACACACCTTCTCATTTCTAGAACAACTGTTAAGAGGAGACTTTGTGCAGCAGCCTTCATGGTAAAATAGCTGCTAGGAAACCACTGCTAAGGACAGGCAACAAGCAGAAGTGACTTGTTTGGGCTAAAGAACACAAGGAATGGACATTAGACCAGTGGAAATCTGTGCTTTGATCTGATGAGTCCAAATTTGAGATCTTTGGATCCAACCACTGTGTCTTTGTAGAAAAGGTGAACGGATGGACTCTACGTGCATGGTTCCCATCGTCAAGCATTGAGGAGGAGGTGTGATGGGGTGCTACGCCAGATGACCTGGTCTCCACAGTCACCAGACCTGAACCCCATCAAGATGGTTTGGGGTGAGCTGGACCGCAGAGTGAAGGCAAAAGGGCCAACAAGTGCTAAGTATTCCTGGGAACTCCTTCAAGACTGTTGGAAAACCATTTCCGGTGACTACCTCTTGAAGCTCATCAAGAGAATGCCAAGAGTGTGCAAAGCAGTAATCAAAGCAAAAGGTGGCTACTTTGAAGAGCCTAGAATATAAGACATATTTTCCGTTGTTTCACACTTTTTTTTTTTAAATATTTCATTACACATGTGTTAATTCATAGTTTTGATATCTTCAATGTGAATCTACAATTTTTAGAGTCATGAAAATAAAGAAAACTCTTTGAATGAGGTGTGTCCAAACTTGTGGTCTGTACTGTATATCTATCACTTATCCCGTGAATAGGGAATGACTCATCTTTATGCACAATCCCTTTAACGCCATGAAGTTGTGCAGCCATCGCCTACATATAGAAAATCAGTGTGGGGGGCCCATTCTTGAGATGTGGGCCCCCACTAAACCTGCTCTAGGCCCCGATTGCTAGCTATGAAAACAGATTTTACTTACTTCATTACCTTTTTGCAGTAGAAAACTCTTTTGTGTTCATTTCTTTTCGGTAGCCGTTGGGTAGAAATTTCTGAGCTGAAATTTTGACTTATGAGCTAAAATGATATTCTGGAATCTGACAAAGTGTAAATATAATTCCAGCCCCGATGCCAGGAAATCTCTGCCTCCGGGGCCAACTCCTCCATATATCGTCGCTCTATGGAAAACGTTCTGTATTTGTCAAGTTTGTTTTCCGGCATTAACAAGAATCCATTTTTGCCCATTTGTTTTGTAGTTCAGAAAGTTACTTTGTGTGTAGTGATCGCGGCGATCCCATTTATCCTGACACCATTTAATGAACTTCATCCTTCTTTCTAAGCTCCTTCCATCAATCCTGCGGTAACGGCGGAGACCGTGGCCATAAGGAGAAGGGTATGAGCCGGGCAGAGTTTATGGGAGTCATTTTCCTGCCACTCAATGTCTGTTTACTGCAGTCTATTCCTACTCTGCTAATAAAGTGTAATTAGAGCTTCTCAGCTAAATTAATTGCCCATATATTAATGTATTTATGCCATGAATATTCCACTTATCTGTGCCTCTTTTCTAGATCTGTAGCTCTGCATCCAGTATTTCGCTCCGCTACAGAATAAAACTATAAAACTAATATTTATGAGAGTCCATAGCTGCCGCCAGATGATGAAATCTGTGTCCCGTGAAATATACTATAGATCAATAGATTATTGACTTAATATTATTGTAAGCTCGAAATGTGATCATATGAAAAGGGCATGAATCCTAGTCAGTTTATTGGAAAGCATGCAGGGAACATTATCATCAGCACTTACACCTATGAAACAGTCACTATCATCAGCACTTACACCTATGAAACGGTCACTATCATCAGCACTTACACCTATGAAACGGTCACTATCATCAGCACTTACACCTATGTAACTCTCGCTATCATCAGCACTTACACCTATGTAACTGTCACTATCATCAGCACTTACACCTATGTAACTGTCACTATCATCAGCACTTACACCTATGCAACTCTCACTATCATCAGCACTTAAGGGTACTTTGCACACTACGACATCGCAGCTGCGATGTCGGTGGGGTCAAATCAAAAGTGACGCACATCCGGCGTCGTTGTCGACATTGGAGTATGTGAATCCTTTTTACTACGATTAACGAGCGCAAAAGCGTCTAATTGTATGATCTGTGTAGTGTCGAGCATTTCCATAATGTCGCTGCAGCGATGGTACGATGTTGTTCCTCGTTCCTGCCGCAGCACACATCGCTGTGTGTGAAGCCGCAGGAGCGAGGAACATCTCCTACTTGCGTCCCGGCTGCAATGAGGAAGGAAAGAGGTGGGCGGGATGTTTACGTCCCGCTCATCTCCGCCCCTCTGCTTCTATTGGCCGCCTGCTGTGTGACGTCGCTGTGACGCCGCACGACCTGCCCCCTTAGGAAGGAGGCGGGTCACCGGCCAGAGCGACGTCGCAGGGCAGGTAAGTGCATGTGAAGCTGCCGTAGCGATAATTTTCGCTACGGCAGCAATCACAAGATATCGCTGCTGCGACGGGGGCGGGGACTATCGCACTTGGCATCACTACAATCGGCTTGCGATGTCGTAGTGTGCAAAGTACCCCCTACACCTATAAAACTGTCACTATCATCAGCTCTTACACCTATGAAACTCTCACTATCATCAGAACTTAGGCGGGCTTTGCACGTTGCGACATCGCAAGCCGATGCTGCGATGTCGCACGCGATAGTCTACGCCCCTGTCGCAGATACGATATCTTGTGATAGCTGGCGTAGCGATAATTATCGCTACGCCAGCTTCACATGCACTCACCTGCCCTTCGACCGTCGCTCTGGCCGGCGACCCGCCTCCTTCCTAAGGGGGCGGGTCGTGTGGCGTCGCGGCGACGTCACGCGGCAGGCGGCCAATGGCAGCGGAGGGGCGGAGATAAGCAGGATGTAAACATCCCGCCCACCTCCTTCCTTCTGTATAGCCGCTGGCGGCAGGTAAGGAGATGTTCCTCGCTCCTGCGGCTTCACAAACAGCGATGTGTGCTGCCGCAGGAACGAGGAACAACATCGTACCTGTCTCTGCATCGGCATTATGGAAATGTCGGAGCCTGCACCGATGATACGATAACGACGCTTTTGCGCTCGTTAATCGTATCATCTAGGATTTGCACACTACGACATCGCAAGTGACGCCGGATGTGCATCACTTTCGATTTGACCCCATCGACATCGCACCTGCGATGTCGTAGTGTGCAAAGCCGCCCTTAGACATATTCAACACTTGTCAATCTAACTGGAAAAAGCTAAGAATCTAATAGTTGATGGTTTCCTTTATTAGCTCTATTTATCATATTTAGGGGGTTTAAAAAAAAGCAAAGAACATGCAAAAGTCGAATAAAGTGAACAGCGTCATAGATCCTAAATACACTCTTATTACGCTTATGAGAAACCGCCTTAAAGGGAAGCGGTCATCAGCTTTTTTCAACCTAGCCAGAGAGCAGCATAATGTAGGGGCAGAAACCCTGATTCTGGCGATGTATCACTTACTGGGCTGCTTGCTGTACTTTTGATAAAATAACTGATTTATCAATAGAAAGTTATCACTTTTGGACTAGTAAACATGCTGCCAGGTAGTCCAACCATGCCCCCTCCAATGAGTTTCAGCTTTCTGCCTATGCACAGTGCACACAGACAGCTGCCAATCAGTGATGTGGGTGAGGTTATACAGAGCTCGACGTTCAGAGAACTGGTAGATCTGAAGCAGAGAAAACTGTGCTTATATTAAAAATGCAGTGATGAATTACTGAAATCAGGATCTCAGCCTCTACATCATGCTGCTCTGAAGACAAATTCCCCTTTTAGACATACACATTAGATGAATGTCACCCTCACCAGCTGATTTTGGCTAACCATCTAATGTGAGATGGGGTATACTGGCTTTAGTCGGCAGCTGTTGAAAAAAAGAACGATCAGGCAGTTGGATGGTAACATGCCTAATCCTTCTGTTCTGAAAAGAGATAAATAGAGATGAACGAGCACTACTATGCTCGGGTGTTCGGTACTCGTAACTAGTGATGAGCGGGCACTACCATGCTCGGGTGCTCGGTACTCGTAACTGGTGATAAGCGAGCACTACCATGCTCGGGTGCTCAGTACTCGTAACTAGTGATGAGTGAGCACTACCATGCTCGGGTGCTCAGTACTCGTAACTAGTGATGAGTGAGCACTACCATGCTCGGGTGCTCGGTACTCGTAACTAGTGATGAGCAAGCACTACCATGCTCAGGTGCTCAGTACTCATAACTGGTAATGAGCGAGCACTACCATGCTCAGGTCCTTGGTACTTGTAACTAGTGGTGAGTGGGCACTACCATGCTCGGGTACTCGATACTCGTAACTAGTGATGAGCGAACCCTACCATGCTCGGGTGCTCGGTACTCGTAACTCGTGGTGAGTGAGCACTACCATGCTCGGGTGCTCGGTACTCGTAACTAGTGATGAGTGAGCACTACCATGCTCGGGTGCTCGGTACTCGTAACTAGTGATGAGCGGGCACTACCATGCTCGGGTGCTCAATACTCCTAACTAGTGATGAGCGAACCCTACCATGCTCGGGTGCTCGGTACTCCTAACTAGTGGTGAGTGAGCACTACCATGCTCGGGTGCTCAATACTCCTAACTAGTGATGAGCGGGCACTACCATGCTCGGGTGCTCAATACTCCTAACTAGTGATGAGCGAACCCTACCATGCTCGGGTGCTCGGTACTCGTAACTAGTGATGAGCGGGCACTACCATGCTCGGGTGCTCGGTACTCGTAACTAGTGGTGAGTGAGCACTACCATGCTCGGGTGCTCAATACTCCTAACTAGTGATGAGCGAGCACTACCATGCTCGGGTGCTCGGTACTCCTAACTAGTGGTGAGTGAGCACTACCATGCTCGGGTGCTCGGTACTCGTAACTAGTGGTGAGTGAGCACTACCATGCTCGGGTGCTCGGTACTCGTAACTAGTGATGAGCGAGCACTACCATGTTCAGGTCCTCAGTACTCGTAACTAGTGATGAGCGGGCACTACCATGCTCAGGTGCTCAGTACTGGTAACTAGTGATGAGCGAGCACTACCATGCTCAGGTGCTAAGTACTGGTAACTAGTGATGAGCGAGCACTACCATGCTCGGGTGCTACGTACTAATAACTAGTGATGAGTGAGCACTACCATGCTCAGGTGCTCAGTACTCGTAACTAGTGATGAGCGGGCACTACCATGCTCAGGTGCTCAGTACCTGTAACTAGTGATGAGCGAGCACTACCATGCTCGGGTGCTCAGTACTCGTAACTAGTGATGAGCGGGCACTACCATGCTTGGGTGCTCAGTACTCGTAACTAGTGATGAGCGAGCACTACCATGCTCGGGTGCTCGGTACTCGTAACTAGTGATGAGCGGGCACTACCATGCTCGGGTGCTCAGTACTCGTAACTAGTGATGAGCGGGCACTACCATGCTCGGGTGCTCAGTACTTGTAACTAGTGATGAGCGGGCACTACCATGCTCAGGTGCTCAGTACTTGTAATTAGTGATGAGCGGGCACTACCATGCTCAGGTGCTAGGTACTAATAACTAGTGATGAGTGAGCGCTACCATGCTCAGGTGCTCAGTACTCGTAACTAGTGATGAGCGGGCACTACCATGCTCAGGTGCTCAGTACTTGTAACTAGTGATAAGCGGGCACTACCATGCTCAGGTGCTAGGTACTAATAACTAGTGATGAGTGAGCACTACCATGCTCAGGTGCTCAGTACTTGTAACTAGTGATGAGCGAGCACTACCATGCTCAGGTGCTCAGTACTCGTAACTAGTGATGAGTGGGCACTACCATGCTCAGGTGCTCAGTACTCGTAACTAGTGATGAACGAGCACTACCATGCTCAGGTGCTCAGTACTCGTAACTAGTGATGAGCGGGCACTACCATGCTCAGGTGCTCAGTACTTGTAACTAGTGATAAGCGGGCACTACCATGCTCAGGTGCTAGGTACTAATAACTAGTGATGAGTGAGCACTACCATGCTCAGGTGCTCAGTACTTGTAACTAGTGATGAGTGGGCACTACCATGCTCAGGTGCTCAGTATTGGTAACTAGTGATGAGCGGGCACTACCATGCTCAGGTGCTAGGTAGTAATAACTAGTGATGAGTGAGCACTACCATGCTCGGGTGACAAAGTCCCTTTAATGGAATAAAAGTAATGTCCCTATAAGCCAAACATGGCCGTACAATTCGGCAACTATCAGCCCAAAAAATAATAGAGTACCTGCAGCTCTGAGAAGGAAAACAATTACAGTTCTGGAACTTGTATTATCGTTCTTCTAAATCTCCTGCATTTAATATTTTGTCTTTATGTAAGTGCTTAGATCTGGTCTATAGTTTACTTGAAGTTTTGGTGATCCCGTTCAGTTAGATATTGAGGCGCTCGCAATATGAAGGTACAATGAAGCCTCAATGTTACAGTGATGGTTCAATGTCTTGTTTTGTTGTATTCGTCAATCTGAAATCTCGTTTTTCATTTATTATTATACATGTAATTTGCAGCACCAAAACAAGCATTAGGCCTTGTACCCACAGGGCGTTCTTTTAGCGTTTTTTTCTTGCTTTTTTTAATCTATACAAGCAAGATAAAATCATTCCAGCAAAGTCTGTGGGAATCTGGACTTGCTGTGCCCATGTTGCTTTATGTTGCTTTTTCTTTTCCTTGCTTTTTTTGTTGCTGAAAAAAAGAAGCAACATGTCAGTTGTTTTAGCGTTTTTTCCTGCTATTTTCCCCAATTGACTTCCATGGAGTCAAATGAAAAAAAGACAGAAGAAAACACATGCCCACGTTGCTTTTCTGTGCACACTTATGTGCTTTTTTTCACATCACTGGGGTTCCCTGCAGCCTCTTCTCGCCATCTTTACTGTGGGACCTACTGCAGGGAACTCCAGTGACATCACAAGGTGAATCCAGTTCATGCTGGTGACTCACCAGGGTTTCCTGTAGATGCGCCGCCATGAACTCTGTTCACTTCTCCTTGCCTCCAGGGCACCTATGTCACCGTAGTTCTCTCGAGCTACTGGTAGGTCCTGCGGTAAAGACCGCGAGGCCTGAGTGCAGGAAACCCCTGTGATCCACCAGCATGAACTCAATTCACTTTGTGACATCACCAGGGTTCCCTGCACCTAGGCCTCGCAGGCTCTACTGTAGGACCTTGCTGGAGGGAACTCCGGTGACGTAGGTGTCCTTGTCTGTGAGGCGATCCGTAGCTCAGTAACCCAGAGTCATCACGGTGATGACCCAGGGTTAAAATGGCAACGATCAGGTCCCTGTCATCGCATTACAGGGACCCGATTGCCAGGGAGAGATTGCAGCATTCAAGGGGTTAAACTGCCTGGAGCAGCGTGAGCACCGCTCTGGGCAGGGACAGCCAGGTTCCGGCTAAAAGATCAGACAGAGACCCTGCAGTAATCATGGGGGTACAGTGTCTGAACCCCTGCAATTACAAAAAAAGGCACAAAAAAGCATGAAAAAAAGCATGTGAAAAAGCATGAAAAAAAGCATGAAAAAACGCACACTTTTTCATCAGCTTTTTTCCTGACAAAACATGCTTTTTTGTGCACATAATAAGGCTACATGGGCACATAGCCTTGGCACCGCTTGTACAGAAACGTTTGTACTCACTAGTCCACTGTGAAAACATATAACCCAATGTAAATTAAATTGGAAAGTTTATAGGAAAAGTAGACGTCGGAGCTTATGTAATCATAAACTTGCGTGGCAATTTTCCAGATATATTTAAAGCATAATTAGTTGCGCAATCTTTAATTAAAACTCCGATAACGAGCCGAGTTGTGTGTTGCCCCGCGCAACTGATGTGCACGTAGTCCTTCAGAGAGACGCCGCCGCACCACCCGTGGCCAGAAGTACAATCATAACAAACCAACGAGCATAATTAACACAAATGAGGAAATCGCTCTCAGATCCTGTAAACCCAGCGCTGCACACAGGTAGCTCACACAGCGGTCTACAGCTCACAAGCTGTATACGTAATAACAAACCCACCAGATATAACAGACATGTAGAGATCAAGCGTGAGATAGAGTATACAGGCCAAAAATTGGAATACAAAAACATGTGTATTGTTTACACGAGCATACAAGTCATCACATAGTACTGAGCACTGGAAAAGTATTTGCCCCCTTATTATCGAAAAAAAAAAAATCTTTATTTTTATATAGCGCTAACATATTCCACAGCGCTTTACATACATCAGGAACACTGTCCCCATTGGGGCTCACAATGTAAAGTCCCTATCTGTATGTTTTTGCAGTGTGGGAGTAAACCGGAGACCCCGGAGGAAACCCACGCAAACACGGGGAGAACATACAAACTCCTTGCAGATGGTGTCCTTGGTGGGATTTGAACCCAGGACCCCAGCGCTGCAAGACTGCAGTGCTAACCACTGAGCCACCACAAGACTGCAGTGATAACCACTAACCCAACACAAAACTGCAGTGCTAACCACTGAGCCACCACAAACTGCAGTGCTAATCACTGAGCCAACAAAAGACTGCAGTGCTAACCACTGAGCCACCGTGCCGCCCCTCATTATTGCACATTTTCCACACTGGATAGCTTCTTATACCTCCTCCTAGATTGTAGCTTGTGAGCATGGCCCGCACTGCTCTTGGTTTCTGTTGAATGTCTGATATTGTCTGTATATGTCCCTTTGAATTGTAAAGTGCTGAGAAATATGTTAGCGTTATATAAATAAAAATTATTAGTATATAAAAAAAATAATATTAACATTGAACAGGTTGTTTGGCCGTCTGATTGCTGCAACTTTAATGCAGATCTGTCACCAGATTTCATAATACAAACTGCATATACATTAATATATACATTTCTTACACCTAATACAGATGTTGAGATTCCTCTGAAAATCCATGTAAGAATGGCTTTATAGACCTTTAATAAAGTTTAACTCAATCTGTACCCGCTTAGCCATCCTCAGTGTCTCCCTCCTACCTGCTAATGAATCTCCGTCATCCATGCCCAACTGACAGATCCTCAGGGTCCTGTAACAGTGGCCCCTGACACTACGGAGGGGATGATGGGACACCTCCTGCACTCACCTGCAGCTACATCCTGGAATCCTAGCAAGCCCTATACAGGTTCTGTACTTTTCGCTGAGCAGGATACCTGAAAACCTAGGAAAACCTGCATAAACTTGGCTCGTGAGTTGGAAGGTGAGGATCGCTAGTCCCACCGCTGCGCTAAAACAACATAAAGGGAAAGTACGACAGACAGGGGGAAACAACAAAGGTTAAGGTCCAATTTCACGCCTATAGTCAGACACCAGGACTGCACCGCTTAAAACAACAAAGGGCTTAGCAGCTCCTTCCACCTCCAGGCCTAGCTTCATAATGGATCAGAATAACCAGCCCCCTCTACTGGGAGCTGTGACCATAAACAGGGGAAGGGAATGGTCACCAACTGGAAGCACCTAAGGCCAGGAGTCAGAAGCTCCTGGAAAAGAAAACTGACATTGACCCTAGAAACACCAAAAGAAAGGAAAATATATAAATAAGTAGTCTCAGATGTGAGAATCAGGCCTAGATCCTGTGACAAGTCTCTAAATGTAGAGAGATGGCCGTGAGAGTAACTTTAGGCAAAAGAGTCAAGGAGGAAAAGGTGGTTCTGGGCGGGGAATAGAGCTGTAGTGACGGAGGAATCAAATCTACAGCTTCATTTACATATCAATTAAAACGCTGATATCTCAGTAACGGTGGAACAGACTGGCCATGTAAAGGCATCGCTAGACTTGTCTTTGAAATAGCTACATCTGCATATATAAATAGCTCGGGGGTTGGCAGATTCCCTTTAAATAGGTTAGAACTGAAAAAGTAACTTCTTTGAAACCAGTTTTAGTCTCCGTAGCTTCTATATAAAGCCTGTGCGTTTTTTTAATACCGATATAATGAAGGCTTTTCTGCAGAAGAAGCCAGACCTCACATCAGTTATGAGGATGTAATGTATTTTCCGTCACGTAGCCATCCTTCGGCTATATTGGAGTATAATATATACTGTTTTATAGAGTGCCGTCCGTTATGTCGCACCTTATAATTCATTAAATATTTGTGGACCTTATTAAGAGTCAGCGCTGGCTGTAATGTATTCACCAGGAATTCATCTTATGTAGCGCGGGGCACAGAGCACAAATCCTTTCATCTCCATTCCTAATTTCACCGTGTCAAATTTATTTTTAATGATCCGCACTTAACGTGGAAAATCAGCTTTTCGATTCCACAAAAGGTACATTTCTGGGGGGATTATGTGCCAGTCATTTCACTTCATTAGAAAGGATTCTTAACAGGTGAGGAGGTAGAAGTAAGAAAGCGCACAAATTACTGCATGGCGTCCCACACGGCGGACGCGTGACCCGAAACCATAAACCGATCCCGCCTGTGCACCTCATCACAAAGGAACTTCATAGAGATGGTTACATTTTTGAATTTAAAGGGGTTGTCTATAAAAACTCTTCTGCCCCCAGTAGTGCAAATGAACTTCACAGGAGCTATCCCTTCCCTGTCACCCACACACTGGTCTGTTATCAGCTAAACTGGAGAGTCGCTAATTACCAGCAGCTTATGCGCTGCACTGTTCAAGTTTAATATGGTCAGACAATGATTTAAAGGGAATTTGTCACCAAGTTTTTGCATAATGTACAGACAGAGATTCTGATTCCAGTGATGTGTCACTTACACAGTTGCTTCCGGTAGTTTTGAAAAAATCACTGATTTATCAGCGGAAAATTCACTAGAGGACTAGTAAACCTGCTGTCAGGTAGTCTAACCCCGCCCCCACCACCGATTGGCAGCTTTCTACCTATGCAAAGTTTACACAGAAAGCTACCAATCAGTGTTGTTGGTGGGGTTACACAGGGTTCAGCAACCAGAAACCTGGTAGATCCTCAGCAGAGAAAACAGTGATTTTATCAAAACTACAGCATGCAGTCCAGTAAGTCACATATTGCTGGAATCAGGGTCTCTTCCCCCTACATCATTCTGAATAAAAAGTGAAAACAGGGAGCGCATGTGAAGAGTCTCAGGACAGGAGTAGCGGTGAGACCGGTAATTAAAACTGCTCACCTGGAGTGGTTGTGCAGCCCTCGCACAACCATGGTAATAGACGGGAGTGTGATGTTCCGCTGTCAGGAGGATTATCTGTATGATCCTTCCAGGGAGACAGATTCCTGTATGCCTGATCCAGCTGCGGGTTAGTGGTGGGAATAGGTGTCCAAAAGGTCCTGGTTTTGATGAAGCCTCTGTTTAAGCAGCTTCTGCCATGGACCCCCGAAGGGGGAAAAAGGTATCAATAAAGGTGAATCATGGTTTAATAGAGCGCTAAGGAGTTCACAAAATCGTTTAGTAGGTTTTATTTGTTTTATCAAAGCCACAACGTGTTTCGATATGCACAATATCTTCGTCAGGTGGATATGATATCCACCTGACGAAGATATTGTGCATATCGAAACGCATTGTGGCTTTGATGAAACAAATAAAACTTACTAAATGATTTTGTGGACTCCTTAGCACCCTACATCATTCTGGTCTCAGATGAGGCATCAAAAACTTGAGCACGCAGCCCAGTACGTCATACATTGCTAGAATCAGGGTCTCTGCCCCCTACATCATTCTGGTCTCAGATGGGGCATCGAAAACTTGCTGACAAATTCCCATTAAAGGGAACCAATCACCAGGATTTTCGTATATAAGCTAAAGCCTGTGCTATACTGGCACTATCAGGCTGATTCTATACGTACCTTTAGTAGTCAGCTCAGATGTTTAGGTATTGAAATCCAAAAAAGTAAAGTTTATAAAATTAGCTGCTTGTTGAGTGGCAGTTGCAATGGAGCAGATAATATATTCATATTTATCCCCTTCCTCTGTTAGAATTAGCATAAGTATTATACAAACGATTCACTTTGTTGCAGGACCTGTGTGAGGTCATACCCATGTGACCAGAAGGGGCGGGTCCTCAGCCAATGAAGCTGGATACCAGGTCACATGGGTATGACCTCACACAGGTCCTGCCACAAAGTGAATCGTTTGTTTAATAGTGGTGCTTTAACATTTTAAAGAAGATCAGATACCAGAGTTCGTTACTAAATAGATATGTTAGACCTAATGATGCTGGTGTACTTGCTTTGTCAATTCATGTCAGGATGTCTTTAAAAAATTGTATTAAAAGTTTAACTCACTCTCTGCCCTGGGAACCTGATTGACAATTCCTCAGGGTCCCTCCTCTCCGCCACAGCTGAGATCGCTCATGTTCCGGTACAAGCTGCAGCTATCAAGCAGACACAGGCTGATTACACTTTAACTGGATTCATACATGTTCACTTTAATATCAGGGTTATACAAGAATTTTCAAAATAAGTACATCAGCCTCCTGAGGTCTAAGACTGAATTAGTAACAAATGCAGTTTGTATTGTGACACATGCGCTTCAGATTTTCTCCCACAATATTATTTTTATAATTTATAGTAAATAATTTATTTATATTATTTACATAATTTTTATTATTATCCTAATAATTAAATGTTATCTACTATTTGTTTACCTTCCGATTCACCCAAATAACTGATACCTCAGTGCTGGTGGGGTTTAGGGTTAAATAATTGGAAATATGTTAAACTAGGGGACATTTTTCTAGCTTGTAAAAAAATATGTGTCCATGTTTGTTTTTTTTTTTTTGAAGTTGAGGGTATTATTGCATGTTACAGAGATGGTAATTATCATCATTTACACTTCAAAGTAAATGTTGCTAATGAGTTCTTCTTACCAGCTATAGACGCACGGTATATCACAAATCATCTTTATGATTCATTATGGAATTCTAATTTGGCAGTAAAAAATGTTAACTGTGAGTTTGTGAAAAAACACATAAATGAAAAGGCGCCTGCTAAAAGCCTTTCCCTTTATAAACCACTGCCGTATATGCCCCTAGATGCCCATCCTTACAACCTCTTTGTGCCCCCACAATAGCCCAGCACACCCCTGAAAAATGGTTTTTATAAGAAGTCATGCAAATGTGTGCGGAGTGGTGCAATGGGTGTCTACGGACTGCTCTCGGCTTCCCCTCTGCCTGCGGTCGCCTCTCCTCTGCAGGCGGTTGCCTCCTCCTCTCTGCCTGCTGTTGCCTGCCCACTGTCGCCTCCCCTCTACCCCATGTCACTTCCCATTGTTGCCTCCCCTCTGCCTGCTGTCGCCTCCCCCTGTCCACAATCGCTTCCCCTCTACCCTTTTTCACCTCCCCTCTGCCCGCTGTCGCCTCCCCCTGCCCACAATCGCTTCCCCTCTACCCTTTTTCACCTCCCCTCTGCCCTCTGTCGCCTCCCCCTGCCCACAATCGCTTCCCCTCTACCCTTTTTCACCTCCCCTCTGCCCGCTGTCGCCTCCCCCTGCCCACAATCGCTTCCCCTCTACCTTTCACCTCCCCTCTGCCCTCTGTCGCCTCCCCCTGCCCACAATCGCTTCCCCTCTACCCTTTTTCACCTCCCCTCTGCCCTCTGTCGCCTCCCCCTGCCCACAATCACTTCCCCTCTACCCTTTTTCACCTCCCCTCTGCCCGCTGTCGCCTCCCCCTGCCCACAATCACTTCCCCTCTACCCTTTTTCACCTCCCCTCTGCCCGCTGTCGCCTCCCCCTGCCCACAATCGCTTCCCCTCTACCCTTTTTCACCTCCCCTCTGCCCGCTGTCGCCTCCCCCTGCCCACAATCGCTTCCCCTCTTCCCTTTTTCACCTCCCCCCTACCCACGGTGGCCTGTCCTCTGCCCGCAGTTGCCTCCCCTTGCTCGCAGTCGCCTCTCCTCTGCCTGCAGTTTCCTCCCCTCTGTCGCCTCCCCTCTGCCTGCTGCTGCCCCTTCCCACTGATTAGTATATTTAACTCCCAAGTGTCCGGCATCCAACAAGAATATTTGATGAAGAGGACTGTTCATACCATAGGGATATTTTTCGTAGCTTTTATGTCGTGCTACAACTAAGAGCTACTGCCAGCTCGAAACGCGTCAGCGATGCTTTTAATGTGAATTAAAGCTACGAAAAATATCCCTGTGGTGTGAACAGTCCTTTTCATCTCACATTTCTTGTTGGATACCAGAGACTTGGGCGTTAAGTATACTAGTCTGTGTTACCTAAAAGCTAGAAAAGAGAAGCGCTGATAGGGTTTTACCAGATTAAACACACGGTTAGCATATGGTAAATGCACTCACCGATTGAGGTTGTGAGAGGTCACAACCACCACAGATAGCATGAGATAATGGCGGCTGCTGCGGCCCCACGTGTTTTAGACTTCAAAGTGGAGAGGGAGAAGGGGTTAAACCCGTGGAATCCGCCAGTAATACAGAAGGAGATGTTGATAAATTAAACAATCTTTTATTCCATGGGTCTACGCGTTTCAAGGTCTAAAGACTTCTTCTTCAGGACCAGTAAATCAACACTCAGTGTTGATTTACTGGTCCTGAAGAATAGGTCTTAGACCTTGAAACGCGTAGACCCATGGAATAAAAGATTGTTTAATTTATCAACATCTCCTTCTGTATTACTGGCGGATTGCACGGGTTTAACCCCTTCTCCCTCTCCACTTTGAAGTCTGTGTTACCTGAGAGTTGGCCCAGAGATCTTTGTCCGAGCACCACACCTTATTCTGCAGGACACTGAATGAACTTTGGATCTGGTGAGCTGATCAACTATTGTTTATAGACTATTTCCTTCCCACTGATGCCTCTCCTCTGCCGCCTCCCCCTGTAAGCTGTTGCCTCCCCTCTGACCGCGGTCGCCTCCCTTCTGCCCGCGGTCGCCGCCCCTCTGCCCGCTGTCGCCTCCCTTCTGCCCGCTGTCGCCTTCCTTCTACCTGCTGTCACATCTCCTCTGCTCATGATGAATCAAAGGTGGGTTAGGACAGCGATTGCAGGTAGAGAGGTGGTGCTGAGCGAATACAAGATACAGCCATTAGACCGTTCGCAGCATCTGACCCTGAGGCTGTGTGTGCAGACATTATGCATTTTTGATTGCCGATTTGTCACAAAACCTAAAGGAAATTCTGATGCCAGCAAAGTCAATGGGAATCCTAAAGTGCTTATTATGACTTGCAGATTTGATGCAGAAAATAATCTAAAGCGTTTCTGCTCCAAGAAACAAATAGGTGGTAACGAAAGGAAAGCTAGATAGATTACATAGATGGATAGATAGATAGATGGATACCTGGCAGATATATAATTGCACAACCCCCACAGCATTTTATAAAATGGCATTGTAAATGGAGCTTATTGTGCAGCTTTTTGAGATTTTGAACAAAATAAATAATAAAATATATAAATTAATGGAAAACACATGGGATCCCCCCTATTTTTGATAACCAGCTACGGTAAAGCAGACAGCTTGGAGCT
This sequence comes from Anomaloglossus baeobatrachus, assembly GCF_048569485.1. NCBI lineage: Eukaryota > Metazoa > Chordata > Amphibia > Anura > Aromobatidae > Anomaloglossus > Anomaloglossus baeobatrachus. The sequence continues at coordinate 41,574,994 of NC_134359.1, forward strand.
GGTATAATCAGGCTGGTAAGGTCCATAGTTATTTGGTCCTTCCCAGCTAAAAAATAGCAGCCTTTAGCCGCCCTAGACGTGGCGTTTCGCCTTGGCTTTCCCCGATTGCCCTGGTGCTTTGGCAATTGGGGTAATGGTTTTTAGAGTTGATTCTGATTAGCGTTGATGTCAGTTACATTACTGATGTCACCGCTGATCAGAATCGCCAAGCACAGTGTGACCCAGCAGTGGCTGTTGCAAAAGTCTGTGAGCATAAGACTGATGCTCCATAGGCTGTTAACGTCAGATTTCCTGGACTATATCAGACCTGCTGGGAATGTTTTTATTTTATAAATTGGTGAATGAGTCTAGTTTTTTTTCTCTCTTTTTTTTCAGGTTTCCATTTTCATTTTCGGATTCGCTTCACTAAGGCAGACCTTCGAGGATTTTTTTTTAATAAACTGGAGAATGAGGGAAACTGTTGAGGTGTGTTTATTTCAATAAAGTATTGTGTGTGTGTGTGTGTGTGTGTGTGTGTGTGTGTGTGTGTGTGTGTGATGGGGGTGTCTGGTAGACCCCTCTCTATTACTAACAACAGAGCTTGATCCCAGTTGACATGAACCCCAAATACCATTACCCCGATTGCCAACCCACCAGAACAGACAAAGTGAAGCACCAGATTTGGAGCGTCTTGTGATGTGCCACTTTTCAGGCAGCTGTGGGCTGCTGTTTTTAGGCTTGAGAAGGGCCCAATTACCATGAACCTTCCCAGCCTGATAATACAAGCTCCCAGCTGTCTGCTTTACATTGGCTGGTTATCAATAATAAGGGGGATCCTATGTCATTTTTTCATTCATTCATTCATTCATTCATTCATTTTGTTCTCCATCATAGAAAGCTGTACAATAAGCTCTAAATAATGTAATTTTATAAACTGTTTGTGCAATTATCTATCTTTTTCTCTCTCTAGGCTCTATAAGCCTCAAATTGCATTCGGTCCGGTCTAAAAACACTAAAAATATACAAGTAAAAAACGCATTTAAAAGAAACATAAAAAATGCACATTTTTTCTTCTGCGTTTTTCCTGCCAAGAGATGCAGAAATTTCTGCATCCAAACACTAAGGCTATGTGCGCACGTGTGCGTATTGCATGCGGTTATGCTGCGATCTGCACCGCAGCGTAACTGCATGCGTCCTGCGTCCCCAGCACAATCTATGGAGATTGTGCAGGAGCCGTGCGCACGTGGCATATTAGAACGCAGCGCTTTGGCTGCTGCCCGAATCGCTGCGTATCAAGAAGTGACATGTCACTTCTTTCGTGCGGTTTGCATGCTGTCTATAGGGAGAGGCAGCATGCAGAGCGCACGAATCTGCCGGCACCATGCGCTTCAGAAAGCAGCTTTTCAGCTGCGCTCTGAAGCGGACCTTTTGTGTGTGGTGCAGAGCGCACACGTGCGCACATAGCCTTAATGTGTGCACCACATAGCCTTACAAAACAATTGTTCAAAAGGCAGCTGGAAGCCATAACTATTCTGAAAAGGCCAAACTATATTTTTTTTTATTAAAGTATTCTTGAGGGACTTAAAAAAAAAAAGCTAAACAAGTGCGGGTCATTTAATAATTCTCCCCTAAAATGGGGGGGGGGGGTCTCCAAAACCTCCTGGGGTGAGTGAGAGTAAAAAAAAAACAAAAAAACCCCCAAACCTTTGCAAAGGTTTTCCTTTTACTCTGCTGGACATCCACTCACATGCTAGTGAAATGGTTTCCGAAATTCGATTTTTTTTTTTTTTTTTACGAGAAATAGCGCCTACCCTTGTTTCCAGGTTCTATGTGGTACTGCAGCTCATCTCCATTGCAGTGAATAAGGATGGGCTGCAAGGCAAGGTACAACCTAGTGACAATTGGGGCACTGTTTTCAGCAGAAAAAAAATGAATATTTTTTTTCTAATCTCATACGTCTCTTAAGAAATTACTTTTTCAGATGCATTTTGTTTTCAGAATTGAATATCTTTTTTTTTTATATTCCAGCGTAAGCTAAATGATGGCTAGAAGGATGAAATAAATGTAAAATCTGCAGGTGTAGATCCCTATGTGCACTTCCTTGCAACAATATCTTTGTGTGGAGAACAGCTGGCAAGGTGTTCACAGGATCTGAGTTTCCTCGTGAGTGTGTTTATTCTCAAGCACTGGAAAGACACTATACATCCCACCGTGTAATTGGAAACTGGCGTGATCCTGGCACGTCTGCCGGAGAGACACAAGAAAGATGATACAGATGTAATGGGGACTACAACAAGGCCGCATCTGGCACTTAAAATAAATCTTACAGGTTTTCTTTAACAGACTGAAAAATCTTCTTAGACCTTAGAGATGTTCCAGTTGTGTGAGCTGCGAATGGGGGAAAATAGAATCTGAGCTTAGCGCCGAAACAAGCGTCGCCATAAGTCAGTGATGGTCTGACTCCTTACAGGACGAACACAGGCAACTAAGGAGCAACAGGGTCTACAAGGGTGAAAAATGCACATATGTGACTATACACACACACACACACATATACACAGTGTGTCCACTCATATCCTATCCACCGCCATTAACTTGAGAAAGGCGGCAGCTATAGGCATAGAAGTGGTGTCTAGGTATAGTAAAGTAGCCATGCACTACGCAATGAAACCACCTATAGCGCCACTTGGTGGAAAACAACAGAGTTAGCATTTGTATCTCGAAAACGGAACGAGATAGAGAAAAAAAGTGAATTACAAAGTTGTAGGGCATCAGCAATTCAATACGAATCGACACCTTGCATACAGAAATACTATGATTAGAACGTGTAAAACTCACAAGGACGTGAAGCGATACCTCATGGAGACCTTCCTACAAGTCATTGGGTATGGTGGCTGTATGGAGTGGCCTCCACGCTCACCTGAGGACCTCATTGGACTTCTTTCTGTGAGGTCACATCAAACAGCAAGTGTATGCGACCCCTCCACTAACATTGCAGGACGGACTTACGACAACGTATCACAGATGCTTGTGCAAACGTGTCACCTACATATACGTGCAGCAAGATACAGTATGCTGTCCAGAGTCCAGATGTACATTGCAGCTGACGGGCCACTTTGAGCATCAAAGTTAAATGAGCGCCATATGCGTGACCAGCATTCAGTGTTTTGGGGGGGTCATGGTTTTCATATCATAGCATTTCTGTATGCAAGGTGTCGATTCGTATTGAATTGATGATGCCCTACAACTTTGTAATTCACTTTTTTTCTCTATTTCGTTCCGTTTTCGAGATAAAAATGCTAAGTCCGTTGTTTTCCACCAGGTGGCGCTATAGGTTCGTTTCATTGCATAGCGCATGGCTACTTTACTATACCTAGACACCACTTCTATGCCTATAGCTGCCGCCGTTCTCAAGTCAATGGCGGTGGACAGGATATTGATGGACAAACTGTGTATATATATATATATATATATATATATATATATATCATATACATAATGTGCCTTATCATAACCTGGTTTATCGGGAAAGTGCAAGGAGTGATAATTAGAGATGAGCAAACATGCAGATGTTTGGGTTTAGCTGGACATAAAGAAAAAGTGTGGTTCAGGACCAGACGTGAAATGGAACCCCCAAACCCCATATAAGTCTATGGGAACCCAAACTTGTGTGCTTTAAAATGGTGGTAGTAAGGGCTAGGGGGATGCACAAAAAAGAAAAACTGGTACTTAGGCTCTGTTCACACTAGAAAAAGGAATTTTCAAGAAATTTCTAGACAGTCTGAAATATTAGTGCACTTGCGGTAAAAAAACGCACCAATAACCACATGCGTTTTTACCGCGTTGTTGTGCGCTTTTGATGCGTTTTATCTATGGCAAATAACGCAGGCACCTGCAGAAAAGAAGTGACATGCTCATTCTTTTTCTCAAGAAATTCTGCAGAAAGAATGTTCTTGAGAAAAAAAACGCAGTGTGCGCACAGCTATTTTCTTTCCATAGGTTTTGCTGGGGAATGTCTGGAGAAAGGTTACAACCATTTTCTCAAATGGAAATTTCTGCAGCAAAAACACAAAAAAAAACTCGGGTAAAAGCGCAGTGTGTGAACAAGGCCTAAAGCAACCTTAGATGTAGCATAGCTGAGATCGTCATGGGTCAATGTGGTGTGGATTACGTCAGACCTGCAGGTGTTTTGGGGGTTAATAAATTGAAGAAAGGGGGTGTTTTGTTAATAGATATTTTCTCTGTGTTTTGTGTTTATTTCTTTTAGTTACACGATTAGTAATGGGTTGGTGTCATACACCACTACCAATTACGAATGCAGGGCTTCGTGGCAGCTAAGATTTTTTTGATAAATCACAGCTGTCATTAACCACTTATAATACCCTGATTACTATGGCACCAGGGCAATCTGGACAAGCCAGGTAAGCGCCAATTCTGGAGTGGCTGCGGGCTGATATTTTTAGGTTGGGGAGGACCAAATAACCATGGGACTCCCCAGCCTGAGATTACCAGCCCCCAACTGTCTACTTTATCTGGCTGGGTATTAGAATTGGGGGTAAGACCACACGCTGTTTTTTTTTTTTTTTAATTATTTAAGTAATTAAAAAAAAAGCTGCATGGGGTCCTTCTTATTTTGATACACAGCCAAGATAACGCACAATACGAGGGACTCTATGCCATTTTTTCACATGAAGTATTTATCTTTACGCCCCACTTTGGGGACCCAGACAGCTAGTGTGAGGCCACCAATCACAGACACCGGCATAGAGGGTGAGGGTCTGTCTGCAAATAATTACAGATGCTGTCACAGAGAATGAGCAGGGGAAGCAGTGAATATTCATAAGATTTAATGAGTGGACCCAGATGCCCATTTAATGCCCATTTCTTTCTCATTTCTTTTTTTTATTTTACATTTTATCTGGGTGGTCAAACCAAAACAGTAGCAGGGACTTCCCTGAGAAGTTAGTCACTAGTAATAATCCTAAGCAGTCTATATGGGCATGCAGGTCATAAAATAAGTATAATAAAATATGTATGGATGCATTGCTCACCAGGTGTCACGATCATTATGGGATAGCGGGGAACCGGGGTTCCTAGGCTGTCCCTCAAGCTAGGGAGCCCTATGCTATCCTTACTCTCTGGGATACTCCTGATGATAGAGAAGCCCGAGTCTCCTTCCTGGCCCTGCTCTTTGTGACGGGGTATGCGACAGAGCAGTAAGGGACGCCAGGCCGAGGAAAAATCCAAAGGGCTTTATTGGAACCACAAACATAAAGCATCAAACATGAATATAAATCTTTAAAGTCTGCAAAAAGTCCACAACAAAACAACAGATCCGGGGGTGCGTCCCGGTATTCCAACGCCAGGGAAAATATGTCAATGGTCCTTATATGAGTTCCTTGAGTCCAACAGGGTGAACAACAAAACACAATCCCATGTAACCACTGATCTCCAATCTGTAACAGTCCATACACATGCACTAGGATCTAGCCTCAGCTATAGATCCTAGTCCTTCTCCAGCCGAGATCCAACTAACTGACTAACATGGGTCTCATTGTTCTCTTCTCCTGGGATCAGCCCCTTAGGTGGGCATAAGGGCCCACCTCCCCCTGGACATTTGATACATGAAAGGATTCTAGACGTCATGGCTCTATTCTGTCTACCATGTTGTGGATTGGATGAGTCCCATGCTGAAAAGAACAAACAATCTCCCACCAGAAGTAGTACATACAGGACAGACAAGGAGGGACAGACTATTACACCATGAGCACAGGCAGGGGAGGGACACGCTGTTACAACCCCTTCCCCCCTCACTTTATGTACAGACTAGTGACCTCAACAGGTCGCTTGTCAAGTACATGTAAACATGGCAGACATGACTCAGGGCTCCTCCTGTCTGGACAATCCATCGGAATTTTCTGTTGGCTCCATCTTCTTTAGTGTATGGTGAGGTGTAGAGTTGAAGGGTCGGGCTCCAGTTTGTATCCTCCTTGACTTAAACTCTGCTTCCTGCATCTACAAATCGGCATTGTAGATCTCCCACATCATTGCCTAGGAGAATATCTGCAGGCAGGCCGCTCATCACAGCAACCACACATTGCGTGACCCCAAAGCCAAAGTCCAGTTCTACATTTGCTTTTGGGATATTTCTTTTTTGTCCTACAGCCAATTCAATGGTAAACCCTGGTACTGGCTGTATCGCCTCTGGCCGAACCACACGAAGATCAGCTATTATAGAAATACCCCAGAGTCACAAAAACCAAGAACTCTCTATCCATCCAGTACAAACTCCTGTAAGTGCTTTATTGGATGATAAGAAGAATTCTGGGCTGTGTCTCGCACCCCATAAACACCTAATGATCGAACATGAGTGTCTGAGTTATTAGGCAAGTCAATTGAAGAGGTGACACCTATTCCCTCATTGTACTTGGCTGTAGATAGTTAACAGGTCGATTTGGTGCAGGGTCAACCCTCAGTTGACCAGCCGGGCAAGTGTCTTGTAGATGGCCAGGCTGCCCACATCGATAAAATCTGTGCTGCGTCTCACTCCTTCCAGTATGCATTCTAAGAAGTAGATAGGAGAACTTGGTGACTGATATGGATATGCAGGTGCTGGAGGTGGTTGTCAATTTGGAGGAGGACTCCACTGGATAGATGGGCATGTGGCCTGCAGATGCCCGGGATGCCCACAGATATAACATCTTCGCTCTTCTACTTTCTTTCCTCGTTGCATTCCAGAAAATATGGTAGGAGCAACTGGAGGCACATTCACATGGGTATCCACATGAGGTGGTGACCTAGGAGGTCGAGGGACATTGGGTACTGAAGGACAAGGAACCTCTGGTGTTTGGGTGCTGGTAGTTTTTGTCTCACTGACTAGTAGCCTTTTCCATTGTGGCTTGATGGTGAGAAGCTCATCAGCTAGAGCTGCAGCATGTTCCACTGTTGCCGACTTTCTCTCACGCACACATTCCCCGATTTCAGCAGGGCACTTGGCATAAAACTGCTCTTTCAGGATGGCCTGAAGGAAGGTCTCCCAAGTTAAGGCTCCCTCTCCTTCCAGCCAGAGATCACATGCTTGTTTGAGCCTGTGGGCATACATCTTGAAAGACACTTCCCTATCACAGGCTACCGTATGGAACTGAGTCCTATAAGTATCTAGGGTCACGGCATAATATTCTAGAATGGTCTCTTTTATCTCCCCATACTCACAATTCCACTGAAGGTCCTTAGCTCTATAGGCTTCGGCAGCTCTACCCTCCAAGAGGCCCACCAGGTGTCTGAGTCGCTCTCTTTCTGGGACTTCCATTAATCATCACTGATGCTCGAAGTCCTGGAAGACGTCCTCAATGTGGCCTGTAGCTTCATTAAATGGCTTAAAGTGCTTGCGGAACACTCTTGGGACTTCCCTCATGGTGGATGCTGGGATTACAGTCTGTCTGGAGCTTTTAGCTGCTTCTGCCATGCGCTGCCTCTCCTGAGCTCTACGAATGGCCTCTCGCTTATCTTCTATGGTGGCCTCTTCTCCCAGCAGTGCCATCTCCTCCTCGTACCACACAACCCACTGACTTTTTTGGGTATTTACCTCCAGCTCCCGTCTTTCCTGTCCTTGCTGAGGAAATACTTCCTCGGTGCCATCTTGCAGGTAAGCGTCTTCCATTCCTTCTGCTCTGATCCCTCCGCTGCTAACCAGTTTGTGATGGGGTATGCGACAGAGCAGTAAGGGTTGCCAGGCCGAGGAACAATCCAAAGGGCTTTATTGGAACCACAAAGATAAAGCACTAAACATGAATATAACTTTTTTTTTTTTTACTGCACTATTCTATGTCCTGTTGTGTATAAATATGTGACTCTTCAGATTTAGTGTTATACTGAGCCTGAAGAAGAGACCTGAGTAGTCTCGATAGCTTGCTATTATTACCATCTTTTCAGTTAGCCATTAAAAAGGTATCAACCACTGAGGACTTCAGTTCTTTTAAACAATTTTTTATCTCTACTGGCTAACACGGTACAAAGATATATTTTATCTGTATAAACATGAATATAAATCCTTAAAGTCTGCAAGGAGTCCACAACAAAACAACAGATCCGGGGGCACCTCCCGGTATTCCGACGCCAGGGAAAATATGTCAATGGTCCTTATATGAGTTCCTTGAGTCCAACAGGGTGAACAACAAAACACAATCCCACGTGGCCACTGATCTCCAATCTGTAACAGTCCATACACCGGCACTAGGATCTAGCCTCAGCCGAGATCCAACTAACTAACTAACATGGGTCTCATTGTTCTCTTCTCCTGGGATCAGCCCCTTAGATGGGCAGAAGGGCCCACTTCCACCTGGACATTTGATACATGAAAGGATTCTAGACATCCTGGCTCTATTCTGTCTACCAAGTTGTGGATTAGATGAGTCCCATGCTAAGAAGAACAATCTCCCACCAGAAGTAGTACATACAGGACAGTCAAGGAAGGACAGACTATTACACCATGAGCACAGGCGGGGGAGGGACACGCTGTTACACTCCTGACCAGTCCTATCCAGGACAGGAGTGTGATTAAACCCACAGATAAAGACAGACAGGGGATAACCAAAACTCTGTCACACTGCATGCACACAAAAAGGTAAAGACAATAAGAAGTTCAGGAAGAAAAGCAAGAGCAGGAAGGAAGTACAAAACAACACGGGTAAATTCTATAACCACACCAAGCAAAGATCACAACTTTCACCAGTAAGTCTGGGATACCACACCACACAGACCAACATACAATGAACTATATAGCTGGCATGGGTGGAAGGTCCCAACCATCATAAACAGGAGGGAGCAGATGTGATAGGCATCCCACAACATGCGACCAAAGGCACAAGCAGCCCAGCAGAGATTAACTCTTGCTAGCCTGATTATGATTAGGAAGGGACAAGCGCAAATAAGGTCTTATCTGTGAAGACAGTGGAAAAAACAAAACAGGACAAATAGCCTGCTCACCTGGAGGGGTTACCTGGTAAATATCCTGATGAAGGACTTTTCAACTCTGAAACGCATTGAATAAAATCACTTTTTCAAGCACCAGCATTTACCTTGTGGACAGCAGCACGGCTTTTAACCCTTCATCTTCAATTTCTAGCCTGCATATGAATCAGCTTACAGCAGGTCAACGCAAGAGTCTGCCTATGTTGATCCCAGACACCAGAGAAACCACTAAGTGGAGTGTCAGAATCTGCAATCTGAACAGCGGCCAATGCCGCCATGACAGTCGGCGACGTTTGTGCAAAACGACACGTAACACCAGGTGGCTTTCATTCATCATCTTCCATCCTATGTGTATATGTTTATGGCTGTCTCACATCTATCGTCTCATCTTGCTCCAGCGTTGGGAAGGAGCCAACAACATATTGTAAAAAGGAATGATGTAGAAAACAAAGAAATATATTACACACCCCAACGTAAAATAAATAGTTTGGACTTTCTACAATTTTAACTTTTGCTGAGGACACGGAGGATAATTGCTGAAGACAAGACAATGGACAGAAAACCCTCTGGAAATCATGTTTACTATAACTGGCTGCTATCCCGAAGTGAAAGACATCACTAATTACCGTGATACCCAATTATACCGCAAGGTTACAGCAGTAACTCAGGACGTAATTCTCTTGTCTCTTCAGTCACTTAATGTTGAGTCACTTTCTTATTCTGGAATCTTCAATTCCTTTGAAGAGAAATGACATAAGACAGAACGGGGACAGCGTGACCTCATCGATATTTGTTACTGAAAGATTGTTTTTCGATAACACATTGGATTTTTAAAAAAGGGGCGGAATCTATTTTTTTACTTCTCTATATACAGTATATTTACACCCTTGTACCACAAAAGAAATACATCTTCTTTATTCAGTCTTTTTCTGTTCCTTGCTTCTTCAGTGCTAAAGCATGTGAAGCAATACTCTAAGAAAAGGGAAGAAATTTAGGATAACTTTTCTATGGATACAATGAATACGAAAAAGTCAAAACATTTATAATCTTCCAAATGATTGTTCGGACCAACGATCATTCACAATTGTTGTCCAGCAATCAATCCTTTTATGTGGATGTAAAAAACATTGTTTGTTGTCACATCACCCTGTGTAAACAGGTAAAACCCCTGTTGCTGGATTTGGAAACTGTATGGAGAGAAAGGACCCCACCAGTTACTAAAACATATAAATGCATGTAAATTATATTGATCAACTTGATATACTCGTATCGTTGATCGGCGCTCGCTATATGCAATTTATCTGGGACATTAACAGAAGAGCATAACTTAAAGTGGTTTTCCCCAAAAACAAAGTATATTTTAATCAGCAGATCTTGGAATAATAAACATTTTCACAATTGTATAAGTTTAAAAAAAATGTTCCTGTGCTGAGATAATCTTATATATGTGTCCCTGCTGTGTACTGTGTAATGGTTGTGTCTGACCATACAGGGACATGGTCTGATCATGCCACAGCTCCTGGGCAGGCGAGGAAGCATAAGTCATAATTTCCCTGAGTAAACAGATTTCGCTGACTGTTTTATCACAGGAGTGAGTTCTTCTGCCAAGGCACCAGTCCTTTCAGCTCATCATAAGTCACTAACATATATGCTCACCAGCCGCTGGACCTGTTACGTCACTGACTTGATTTCTGAAGAACTGAGAGATCTGGAGATGTAGTGCAGAAACACTCCCTCCTGTGATAAAACAGGCAGGAAAATAAATGTACTACTTTGGAAAGCAGCAGCTGTGAGTCCCTGCTGTTTCGCCTGTATACTCACTTATTGTCACAGGTGTGTCACGGGTGACAGACAGTCATGTGGTTTCTGGCCACATAAGATCACAGCGTTTGGTTGAGCAGAATGCTTCCTAACTTTCCATTGTTCCTGCTGTCAGTACTCTTTGGTATAGAAAGAAATGAGAGGTTTTCCAGCATCCAAGTTCGTAAATTCAAATATCAATTTATTAGGTATGCATTAAAAAGATATCATTGCAAGTTCCGCATTATAAAAACCATAAACAGACAATAGTCAGATGGTACGCATTTGGGACATCTTGTGTCTTTAGTCCTAATCCTAGTCCTAATCTAAGCTTCCCTGCTGGATTTATCTCTCCCCCTTTTGGACCCAGCAGGAACTCACCTTCCACCCAGCTGCTGATCATTAGCATTCTCTTGGTGCTTAAATACCCCATTCCTTCCTTGGACTGATGCTGGTGATATGTTTCAGTCCATTCAAGCCTTAGTTGCAAGCAGGTGCCTTGTACTCCTCTGTGGTATCATTGATGAAAACTTTGCTGAACTTCTACCGATGTCATCTGTGGATAAGTAGTTCATGCTTTTCCCCCGTCTGTCCTCCTTGTGTCTTTTATAGTTTTTTGTGGGGTTGACGAAGAGCTCATCATATCTGGTCCAGCACTAGGGATACCTAGGGTCAGGTATCCAGCTTGGCGCATAGGTGCGGAAACTATCTAGGATAATGTGGAACCCTATGGATCAGCGGTAGGTTTGATTAGGGGGTCACCATCATCCCCTTCCCTAGGCACAGGGTTTCCATTCCCTTCCCTTTCGCCATTCGCTTGGTACTTTCCGGTACCTAGTGTGACACTTATCATACCTTGTCCTGGAACTGGGGTATGTGCCGCCCATGAACTGGAGCAGCTGGAGCAGCTCTGCACGGTCAGACGCAGCAAATACCACTATAGAAAAGGTGCCAAAAGTGTAATTGATTAGCATTATTCTAAGATTTATTGATTAAAATGTACGTTGTTTGTTCGATAACCCCTTTAAAAATGCATAACAAAAAATCTTGCTGATGAATATGCCTGTTTTGTCCCAATTTATTTCTCCTGTATGTATAAAGGTGATAGTACATCTAATACTCTTTTGTCTGATGTATAATAATGACGATTTATATATGCGCGCAGGCTCATATCTGCTTTATTATAATGCTCGCCGGATATTAAGATTTGCAATATTCTAAGCAGATAAGAAGAAATAAAATGAAAGTGCGCAAGATCTTCACATATTAGAGATCATTAAATATGTAGAAACCGATACCACGGCCTTTCATGTGCAGTTTACATAGGCGGCTTCCTTTCTCAGCGGGTGCAGGGGCTTTTATTTATTGTACTGGTTGCTACGCTGCATTTATGCTTTGTATTATTGCATTACTTTTCTTTTTGTTATTTTTCGTAAATCCTACCTGTCAAATGTATACATGTCCATATAGTTACCTATTCACCGCGCCCATGCTAAAAGGGTACCCAACTTTTTTTCCTGCATCGAATAGCATAATAAATTACATTTTTCTATACACAGGGAAAAGTTAAAAAAGTGGTTTTCCCAGAATGTATTCACTACAACTTCATAAGAGTGTAAAAAAAAAATGCATCTGTCGGAGACATCACTGATCCCCGCAGACAGACAGATTCACCCGGTACACAAAGGCAGCTGAACCACCGCTATATATCAGATTATTATTATTTATTATTATAGCGCCATTTATTCCATGGCGCTTTACATGTGAAAGGGGTATACATAATAGGGACAAGTACAATAATCATAACCAATACAAGGCACAGACAGGTACAGGAGGAGAGGTCCCTGCCCGCGAGGGCTCACAGTCTACAAGGGATGGGTGAGGATACAGTAGGTGAGGGTAGAGCTGGTCGTGCGGCGCTATGGAGGACTGAGGGTTATGGCAGGTTGTAGGCTTGTCGGAAGAGGTGGGTCTTCAGGTTCCTTTTGAAGCTTGTCAAGGTGGGTGAGAGTCTGATGTGTTGTGGCAGAGCATTCCAGAGTATGGGGGAGGCACGGGAGAAATCTTGGATGCGATGGTGGGAAGAGGAGATGAGAGGGGAGTAGAGAAGGAGATCTTGTGAGGATCAGAGGTTACGTGCAGGTAAGTACCGGGAGACTAGGTCAAAGATGTATGAAGGAGACAGGTTGTGGATGGCTTTGTAGGCCATGGTTACGGTTTTGAGCTGGAGTCGTTGGGTAATGAGAAGCCAGAGAAGAGATTGGCAGAGAGGAGAGGTTGGGGAGTAGCGGGGGGACAGGTGGATGAGCCGGGCAGCATAGTTTAGAATAGATTGTAGGGGTGCGAGACTGTTAGGGGTACTTTGCACGCTGCGACATTGCTAGCCGATGCTAGCAATGCCGAGCGTGATAGTACCCGCCCCCGTCGCACATGCGATATCTTGTGATAGCTTCACACGCACTTACCTGCCCAGCGACGTCGCTCTGGCCTCCTTCCTAAGGGGGCGGGTCGTGCGGCATCACAGCGACATCACATGGCACGCGGCCAATAGAAGCGGAGGGGCGGAGATGAGTGGGACATAAACATCCCGCCCACCTCCTTCCTTCCGCATAGCCGGTGGACGCAGGTAAGGAGATGTTCCTTGCTCCTGTGGCTTCATACACAGCGATGTGTGCTGCCGCAGGAACGAGGAACAACATCGTATCTCCTATTGGTGTGACATTATAAAAATGTCCGACGCTACACAGATCACCGATTTTTGACGCTTTTGCGATTGTTTATCGGCGCATCTAGGCTTTACACGTTGCGACGTTGTTACCGGCGCTGGATGTGCGTCACTTTCGATTTGACCCCAACGATATCGCAGTAGCGATGTCGCAACGTGCAAAGTACGTTGGACGTGGGACGCCTATAGGGTCAGCTTAGGGGGTCCAGCTTTGCACTACTAGATGTGGTCCGTCCTTGTCAGGACGGAAGTTTGGGGCAGCAGGCAAATTTGTTATTTTGTCTCCAGATTGGATAGGGAGAGTAAATGCTGAATGGCATGCTATACCTAGGATCCGGATGGAGAGACTGCTTGCCCTCTTGTGAAAGGATGTGGTGAGACCATTCCTTTTTATATATGCCTAATATATGTTGATATGTCTTGTTGTCTGACCATTGTCAGCATATACGGAATTGTGACATATTTTTTTTTAGGTATATTAATTTTTTCTGCTAAGTTTATTTTTCTGGACCACTGTCCTTGATCTTGGCAATAATACTTCATTTATGTTTGTTGTGTTTTTTTGTTGTGTTTTTTTGATCTAGTGGCCACCACTGTGTGTATTCCCATATATATGGTCCGATGACCTACAGATTGGGTATCTAGAATCCAATTACACATGGTGATGGCTTGTTGAATTGATTTGTGGAACAAGAGGAACTTGGATTCTTCTTTTTTAAATCAATACTATTAAAGGATTGAATTTTATTGCTGTTATACAACGTGCAAAGTACCCCTTAGAAGGGAGGCCACAGAGCAGGAGGTTGCAATAATCCAGGCGGGAGATAATAAGGGCATGCACTAGGGTTTTTACAGCTTCTTGGGAAAGGAATGTATGGATGCAGGAAATATTTTTGAGTTGGAGGCGGCAGATGGTGAAGAGGGCTTGGATGTGTGGCTTGAAAGAGAGATCAGAGTCCAGAGCAGGGGTGGGCAATTAATTTTCCCATGGGGCCGCATGAGAAGTTGGGATGGTTTTAGAGGGCCGGACTAATATAATTAACTCAGTTCTACCCAATACTGTATATAGTATATACACTATCCCTTCATAAACAAACAGTAAGTTACGGACTGTGTGACCCCTCGTGCCCCGCACGCACATACGCAGACATGTCCGTTTTTTCTCCAGCAGCACGGGTGTCACACGGATCGCACACTGATGTGATCTGTGTGACATCAGTGTGACAAATACCAGAGAAAACATGGGTCTTTTTAATAAAACGATTTTCTATATGTACCTTTCTCCAGCTCTGCTGTCTCTGGCTCTGCTGCCTCCTGCTCCTTATCGCCGGTAATTATACTCACTGAATATTCACTGCAGTATATACTGCACCTGTAATATACATCACCACACTCCTATATACTGCACCTGTAATATACATCACTACACTCCTATATACTGCACTTGTAATATACATCACTACACTCCTATATACTGCACCTGTAATATACATCACTACACTCCTATATACTGCACCTGTAATATACATCACTACACTCCTATATACTGCACTTGTAATATACATCACTACACTCCTATATACTGCACCTGTAATATACATCACTACACTCCTATATACTGCACCTGTAATATACATCACTACACTCCTATATACTGCACCTGTAATATACATCACTACACTCCTATATACTGCACCTGTAATATACATCACTACACTCCTATATACTGCACCTGTAATATACATCACCACACTCCTATATACTGCACCTGTAATATACATCACTACACTCCTATATACTGCACCTGTAATATACATCACCACACTCCTATATACTGCACCTGTAATATACATCACTACACTCCTATATACTGCACCTGCAATATACATCACTACACTCCTATATACTGCACCTGTAATATACATCACTACACTCCTATATACTGCACCTGTAATATACATCACTACACTCCTATATACTGCACCTGTAATATACATCACTACACTCCTATATACTGCACCTGTAATATACATCACTACACTCCTATATACTGCACCTGTAATATACATCACTACACTCCTATATACTGCACCTGTAATATACATCACCACACTCCTATATACTGCACCTGTAATATACATCACTACACTCCTATATACTGCACCTGCAATATACATCACTACACTCCTATATACTGCACCTGTAATATACATCACTACACTCCTATATACTGCACCTGTAATATACATCACCACACTCCTATATACTGCACCTGTAATATACATCACTACACTCCTATATACTGCACCTGCAATATACATCACTACACTCCTATATACTGCACCTGTAATATACATCACTACACTCCTATATACTGCACCTGTAAAATACATCACTACACTCCTATATACTGCACTTGTAATATACATCACTACACTCCTATATACTGCACTTGTAATATACATCACTACACTCCTATATACTGCACCTGTAATATACATCACTACACTCCTATATACTGCACTTGTAATATACATCACAACACTCCTATATACTGCACTTGTAATATACATCACTACACCCCTATATACTACACCTGTAATATACATCACTACACTCCTATATACTGCACCTGTAATATACATCACTACACTCCTATATACTGCACCTGTAATATACATCACTACACTCCTATATACTGCACATGTAATATACATCACTACACTCCTATATACTGCACCTGTAATATACATCACTACACTCCTATATACTGCACTTGTAATATACATCACTACACTCCTATATACTGCACATGTAATATACATCACTACACTCCTATATACTGCACCTGTAATATACATCACTACACTCCTATATACTGCACTTGTAATATACATCACTACACTCCTATATACTGCACTTGTAATATACATCACTACACTCCTATATACTGCACATGTAATATACATCACTACACTCCTATATACTGCACATGTAATATACATCACTACACTCCTATATACTGCACCTGTAATATTCATCACTACACTCCTATATACTGCACCTGTAATATACATCACTACACTCCTATATACTGCACCTGTAATATACATCACTACACTCCTATATACTGCACCTGTAATATACATCACTACACTCCTATATACTGCACTTGTAATATACATCACTACACTCCTATATACTGCACCTGTAATATACATCACTACACTCCTATATACTGCACCTGTAATATACATCACTACACTCCTATATACTGCACCTGTAATATACATCACTACACTCCTATATACTGCACCTGTAATATACATCACTACACTCCTATATACTGCACCTGTAAAATACATCACTACACTCCTATATACTGCACTTGTAATATACATCACTACACTCCTATATACTGCACTTGTAATATACATCACTACACTCCTATATACTGCACTTGTAATATACATCACTACACTCCTATATACTGCACTTGTAATATACATCACTACACTCCTATATACTGCACTTGTAATATACATCACTACACTCCTATATACTGCACTTGTAATATACATCACTACACCCATATATACACCTGTAATATACATCACTACACCCCTATATACACCTGTAATATACATCACTACACTCCTATATACTGCACCTGTAATATACATCACTACACTACTATATGCTGCACATGTAATATACATCACTACACCCCTATATACACCTGTAATATACAGCACTACACCCCTATATACACCTGTAATATACAGCACTACACTCCTATATACTGCACCTGTAATATACATCACTACACTCCTATATACTGCACCTGTAATATACATCACTACACTCCTATATACTGCACTTGTAATATACATCACTACACACCTATATACTGCACCTGTAATATACATCACTACACTCCTATATACTGCACCTGCAATATACATCACTACACTCCTATATACTGCACTTGTAATATACATCACTACACTCCTATATACTGCACTTGTAATATACATCACTACACTCCTATATACTGCACCTGTAATATTCATCACTACACTCCAATATACTGCACCTGTAATATACATCCCTACATCCCCATATACATCACTAGACCCCTATATACTTCACCTGTAAAACTACATTCCCATATACTACATCACTACACCCAAATATTACTCACCAGTTACCCCCCCTCCCTCCCCCCATTGTCCCCTCAGGTTATTACTCACCTCTCCCTCCTCAGGTACCTCTGTACGGGCCCCCGCCGAGATGCTTCTTCTCTTGTGTGGGCACCTGTTGCTGCTGTTCTTGTAGGGGCCCCGCCGCTGCTGTTCTTGTAGGGGCCCCGCCGCTGCTTCTCTCCGTACGGGCCCCAGCTTCTGCAGCTTCTTCTCCTGCCGGGCGGGAACTTTTCAAATGACACACACGCGCGCCGTACTGACGACATCAGGGCGCGTGTGTGTGTCACAGAAAAAGTTGCCGGGCAGGGAACAGAGGACAGATTCCTGCGTTCCGCTGCCTACACTGTGCGGCGCTGCAGGATCTGTCCTCTGTTCCCTGCCCGGCACGCAGCGTGTGATGAGGGCAATTTGACCACGGGCCTCACGGAGCCTGGAGCTCCGGACAACAGGTCAGATTGCCCTCATCACTGACTGGCCAGCAAGGACGCCCTGAGCCAGGCGGGACGGTCACAGAGAGTAGGCGGGCCGCCTGTTGCCCAGGTCTGCTCTAGAGTTACTCCAAGGCAGCGAGCACGCAGGACTGGGGAGAGTGAGCAACCATTGACATTGATGGATATGTCAGGTGGGGGGGTTGAGTGAGGAGTAGGAAAGATGATGAATTCTGTTTTGTCCATGTTCAGTTTTAGGAATCGAGCAGAGAAAAGGGATGAAATAGCAGACAGACATTGTGGGATTCTGGTTAGTAAGGCCGGTTTCACACATCCGGCTTTTTGCCGTTTTGCCGGATCCGGCGCTCTCCCGTACAGTTAATACAGTACAATGACAGAGCAACAAGCGCCGGTCACATGCTGTCATGTGACCGGCGCATGTGACCCGGAAGTTACAGCGCTGTCATTGTACTGTATTATCTGTACGGGAGAGCGCCGGATCCGGTAAAACGGCAAAAAGCCGGATGTGTGAAACCGGCCTAAGAAGGTGGTGTCAAGTCCAGAGACGTAGATCTGCTTATCATCAGCATAGAGGTGATACTGAAAGCCGTGGGACTCTATGAGCTGTCCCAGGCCGAAGGTGTAGATCAGTGGATCCCAAACTCCAGTCCTCACGACCCCCAACATCGCTATCTATACAATGTTTGTGGTGATCACTATGTTCTATGCTTCTATATTTGCACAAGATTAATGTCTTTTTCTATTATGTCTTTATCTTTGCTATCAGTGTTGATGTTATTTGATATCCTCATTTGTTCATTATTACTAGTGATGAGTGAGCACTACCATGCTCGGGTGCTCAGTACTGGTAACTAGTACAGAAGCAAGAGTGGTCCTGCACCAACCACGTGTTACCTGCTGGTAACTAGTGATGAGTGAGCACTACCATGCTCGGGTGCTTGGTACTTGCAACTAGTGATGAGCGAGCACTACCGTGCTCGGGTGCTCAGTACTCGTAACTAGTGATGAGCGGGCACTACCATGCTCGGGTGCTCAGTACTCGTAACTAGTGATGAGCGGGGACTACCATGCTCGGGTGCTCGGTATTCATAACTAGTGATGAGCGGGCACTACCATGCTCGGGTGCTCAGTACTCGTAACTAGTGATGAGAGAGCACTACCATGCTCGGGTGCTCGGTACTGGTAACTAGTGATGAGCGAGCACTACCATGCTCGGGTGCTCAGTACTTGTAACTAGTGATGAGCGGGCACTACCATGCTCGGGTGCTCAGTACTTGTAACTAGTGATGAGCGAGCACTACCATGCTCGGGTGCCCAGTACTCGTAACTAGTGATGAGCGAGCACTACCATGCTCAGTACTCGTAACTAGTGATGAGCGAGCACTACCATGCTCGGGTGCTCAGTACTTGTAACTAGTGATGAGCGGGCACTACCATGCTCAGGTGCTCAGTACTTGTAACTAGTGATGAGCGAGCACTACAATGCTCGGGTGCTCAGTACTTGTAACTAGTGATGAGCGGGCACTACCATGCTCGGGTGCTCAGTACTTGTAACTAGTGATGAGCGAGCACTACCATGCTCGGGTGCCCAGTACTCGTAACTAGTGATGAGCGAGCACTACCATGCTCAGTACTCGTAACTAGTGAAGAGCGAGCACTACCATGCTCGGGTGCTCAGTACTTGTAACTAGTGATGAGCGGGCACTACCATGCTCAGGTGCTCAGTACTTGTAACTAGTGATGAGCGAGCACTACCATGCTCGGGTGCTCAGTACTTGTAACTAGTGATGAGCGGGCACTACCATGCTCGGGTGCTCAGTACTTGTAACTAGTGATGAGCGAGCACTACCATGCTCGGGTGCCCAGTACTCGTAACTAGTGATGAGCGAGCACTACCATGCTCAGTACTCGTAACTAGTGATGAGCGAGCACTACCATGCTCGGGTGCTCAGTACTTGTAACTAGTGATGAGCGGGCACTACCATGCTCAGGTGCTCAGTACTTGTAACTAGTGATGAGCGAGCACTACAATGCTCGGGTGCTCAGTACTTGTAACTAGTGATGAGCGGGCACTACCATGCTCGGGTGCTCAGTACTTGTAACTAGTGATGAGCGAGCACTACCATGCTCGGGTGCCCAGTACTCGTAACTAGTGATGAGCGAGCACTACCATGCTCAGTACTCGTAACTAGTGATGAGCGAGCACTACCATGCTCGGGTGCTCAGTACTTGTAACTAGTGATGAGCGGGCACTACCATGCTCAGGTGCTCAGTACTTGTAACTAGTGATGAGCGAGCACTACAATGCTCGGGTGCTCAGTACTTGTAACTAGTGATGAGCGGGCACTACCATGCTCGGGTGCTCAGTACTTGTAACTAGTGATGAGCGAGCACTACCATGCTCGGGTGCCCAGTACTCGTAACTAGTGATGAGCGAGCACTACCATGCTCAGTACTCGTAACTAGTGAAGAGCGAGCACTACCATGCTCGGGTGCTCAGTACTTGTAACTAGTGATGAGCGGGCACTACCATGCTCAGGTGCTCAGTACTTGTAACTAGTGATGAGCGAGCACTACCATGCTCGGGTGCTCAGTACTTGTAACTAGTGATGAGCGGGCACTACCATGCTCGGGTGCTCAGTACTTGTAACTAGTGATGAGCGAGCACTACCATGCTCGGGTGCCCAGTACTCGTAACTAGTGATGAGCGAGCACTACCATGCTCAGTACTCGTAACTAGTGATGAGCGAGCACTACCATGCTCGGGTGCTCAGTACTTGTAACTAGTGATGAGCGGGCACTACCTTGCTCAGGTGCCCAGTACTCATAACTAGTGATGAGCGGGCACTACCTTGCTCAGGTGCCCAGTACTCGTAACTAGTGATGAGCGGGCACTACCATGCTCGGGTGCTCAGTACTCGTAACTAGTGATGAGCGGGCACTACCATGCTCGGGTGGTCAGTACTCGTAACTAGTGATGAGCGGGCACTACCATGCTCAGGTGCTCAGTACTCGTAACTAGTGATGAGCGAGCACTACCATGCTCGGGTGGTCAGTACTCGTAACTAGTGATGAGCGGGCACAACCATGCTCAGGTACTCGGTACTCGTTACTAGTGATGAGTGAGCACTACCATGCTCGGGTGGTCAGTACTCGTAACTAGTAATGAGCGGGCACTACCATGCTCAGGTGCTCAGTACTCGTAACTAGTAATGAGCGGGCACTACCATGCTCAGGTGCTCAGTACTCGTAACTAGTGATGAGCGAGCACTACCATGCTCAGGTGCTCAGTACTCGTAACTAGTGATGAGCGAGCACTACCATGCTCGGGTGCTCAGTACTCGTAACTAGTGATGAGCGGGCACTACCATGCTCGGGTGCTCAGTACTCGTAACTAGTGATGAGTGAGCACTACCATGCTCAGGTGCTCGGTACTCGTATCTAGTGATGAGTGAGCACTACCATGCTCGGGTGCTCGGTAATCATAACGAGCAGTTAATGCTCAGATGGGCACGATGCGAGTACTCAGGTATTATGGAAGTCAATGGGGAACTCAAACATTTTTCCAAAAGATTTCCCAGAAAGTCAATACAGTAATTAAAGTGAATCTGTCAGCAGGTTTTAGTTATATAATCTGAGGGCACAATGATGTAGGGGATGTGAGCCTGATTCCAGAGATATAATACTTACTACGCTGTGTTTTGTTTTTTTTCAATAAAATCAGTGTTTTATCATAAGGAGATTATGACTGCAGAATTAGGTGTCTCGTGCCTTCCAGTCCAAACACGACCCCAACACTGATTAATGCTCTCTGTAATTTCTGTACACAGAAATTTGCCAATCAGTGCTGTGGGTGGGCTATAACAGCTCAGCATTCTGTGCTCTGCTACATCTGCAGCAGAAGAAACTGTAATTCTATCACATCTGCTGCACCCAGTAAACTAAGTAACACATTGCTGGAATCAGGATCACTGTCCCTACATCATACATGTAACAAGCAAAACAATTTTGGTGGAGAAGGATCAAAAGGCAATAAACAAATGACTGTCCATCCAACAACCCTTAAGCTTCAGGGACTAGAGGTGGATGGGTAAATTTGAGTAATGCCTGATTTGGGCACAACCCACATTTCACTTAAAGGGAATCTGTCAGCAGGTTTTTGCTGTATAAGCTCAAGACAGCATGCTGTAAGGTTTAACGCGGAGATTTCAGGGATGCCTGTCTTGTCAAGGTCTGTTGTTTCTTTGCTATGTTTGTTTAAGCAGGAGGACAGTATCATTGCTGGACTACAATGTCATGCAGTCTAGCACACCCTCTCTTCTGATTGTACATTGGCAGTGGGGTGTCAATCTCTATTGAGAGCCTAGTATGGGCGGGGCCGGCTCTTTCAGCTCTGCTACATGGATAATCTAAAAAGTTTGATTGTGTCACAACGGCTGCACGCAGTAATCTAAGTGATGCATTGTTGGATTCAGGATCTATTTGCCTACATTATGCTGCACTTATGATGAGATAGCAAAAACCTGCTGACAGATTCTCTTTAAAGAGGAAAACAGCTTTCACATTTTAGAGTCTACAAAGTTTCTAAAAATGCTGAACAAAGGGAGGACATTGTTAATTAGATACAGTGCAGACCAAAAGTTTGGACACACCTTCTCATTCAAAGAGTTTTCTTTATTTTCATGACTCAAAAAATTGTAGATTCACATTGAAGGCATCAAAACTATGAGATAACACATGTGGAATGAAATGCTTAAAAAAGTGTGAAACAACTGAAAATATGTCTTATATTCTGGGTTTTTCAAAGTAGCCACCTTTTGCTTTGATTACTGCTTTGCACACTCTTGGCATTCTCTTGATGAGCTTCAAGAGGTAGTCACCGGAAATGGTTTTCCAACAGTCATGAAGGAGTTCCCAGAGATGCTTAGCACTTGTTGGCCCTTTTGCCTTCACTCTGCGGTCCAGATCACCGCAAACCATCTCGATTGGGTTCAGGTCTGGTGACTGTGGAGGCCAGGTCATCTGGCGTAGCACCCCATCACTCTCCTTCTTAGTCAAATAGCCCTTACACAGCCTGGAGGTGTGTTTGGGGTCATTGTCCTGTTGAAAAATAAATGATGGTCCAACTAAACGCAAACCGGATGGAATAGCATGCCGCTGCAAGATGCTGTGGTAGCCATGCTGGTTCTGTATGCCTTCAATTTTGAATAAATCCCCAACAGTGTCACCAGCAAAGCAGCCCCACACCATCACACCTCCTCCTCCATGCTTCACGGTGGGAACCAGCCATGTAGAGTCCATCCGTTCACCTTTTCTACAAAGACACGGTGGTTGGATCCAAAGATCTGAAATTTGGACTCATCAGACCAAAGCACAGATTTCCACTGGTCTAATGTCCATTCCTTGTGTTCTTTAGCCAAAACAAGTCTCTTCTGCTTGTTGCCTGTCCTTAGCAGAGGTTTCCTAGCAGCTATTTTACCATGAAGGCCTGCTGCACAAAGTCTCCTCTTAACAGTTGTTCTAGAGATGAGACGGTGTGTCCAAACTTTTGGTCTGTACTGTACCCCAAAGTGCAGAAGGCTCTCCGTGCTCACTCTGCAAGCTATCCCGTCACTCAGCAGCTCTAGGTGGCCAAGAGGCTGTCATAACATGCTGGGAGTTGTAGTTTCACAATAGCTGGACAGTTGTAGGTTGCTGATCCCTACTTTAACACTAGAAATCCCAGAGAGAGGTCATTTAACATTTCTACCATTGGAACCCTATGGAGTTCGAAATTCCTGGGGCTTCTAGTGTTAAGGCGTAGATTTCTTAGTCATTGATATAAGGCATTAGAAAGAAATTGTCACCACATTCATATAATGAAATGCACTTATGTGGAGGAGGGAGACGCTTTGAATTTTTGGGGTGCTGGTAACATTGGAGCTTGCAGTGTTTGGTCATTTGCTTGCCCTATATATATTCACTGACACTTCCATTATATGATGTATCAATGGTTAATTTGTGAAGTACCAAGGTGTAAAGTGCGCAGAGGACGAAAATAATAATCCCCCAATTATTTATAGTGAATGATAGAAGACAGATGATAACAATGAGGATCCTTATTATCTAGGTCCGTTTTGGCAGAAATAAACCTGCCGTGTGACCTCCTCCTTCTAATGATTGGATTTACATTGTAGCGGCTCGTCTTATGAGCATATGGTATAATCACTGCCTGAGGATTAGATGGAGTAATGGGTAAATATTCCCATTTCTGCAAAGCAGGAGGTGAGAGCACTGAGCTGTGCTAAAGTGGATGAAATGATAAAACTGCGCAGGGAGCCCAGGGCTGAAAGCTCGGAGGACTGCGCGACATTGACACATGGACATGCGGAGGATGTGACTGGTGTTACTGGTGAGGGATGACCTGTGATGAAGGACACTGTGATGAGGACACCGGGCCGGCCTGAGATTTCAGGATTTCATCAGATTATATAAACGGACACGAAAAGTAAAGTGTGTCCGATCTGCAAGAATGTCCAAATGTGACTGCACCCACGGCACCTTATTCTGCAGGGGGCTTTGGATAGGACCACGTGCTCCATTTACTTATGGCGGGACCTTTCTGGTAAGAATAAATTAAACATGGTCACATTCAAATGTGACCCGGCATCTTTATATCACTTATCTGAAGGGTACCCAGTGCTGGGACCCCCAATAATCCTGCGCTCGGCTATTCCTGGCAGACCCGTAGAGATTGAACAGAGCAACGGTTCACCGGCAAGGCCTCGGCTCCATTCCGATTTCACAATCCCGTCCTCCGTATTGTGGGGTGTCCCAACAATGATCCACAACTGATCACCTATTTTCTGAAAATGTGCTATCTTTTAGGTTATGTGCCCACCTTGCTTTTTTACGCGCTTCTTTTCGGCACTTTTTTGGCAGAAAAAAACGAAGCAGAAAAAAAAATGTGTATTTTTTTTATTGCGTTTGCCCATTTTTTCACTTGCGTTTTTCCTGCTTCTTTTTGTGTTTTTTTTTAGTCATGGCGATCGTGGGGGTTCAGGCGCTGTACCCCCGCGATCGCCGCCAGGTCTCCGGCTGATGTTACAGCCGGGACCCGGCTCTCACTGCCCTGAGCGGTGCCGGCGCCGTTGCCGGCTGTTTAACCCCCTAAATGCTGCGATCAGCGCGATCACAGCATTCAGGAGGCAGGGAGAGGAATCGCTTACCTCTCCCTGGCGAACGGGTTCCTGTAATGCGATCACAGGGACCCGATCACTGCCATAGTAACAAAAGGTCATCACCATGACAACCCCGGGTTACGGAGAGCCTCACAGACCATGCTGTATGCACGGTGTGTGAGGCGAAGTGCTGTGATATAATCCTCTGTAGTGATAAAGTATTACAGGGGATAGTAGAAAAGCAGGAAATAAACGCAGAAACAATTGATGTGCTGCTTCTTTTTTCAGCAACAAAATCTGCAAAGAAAACAGAAGCAGCGTGTGCACAGCAAGTCACGATTCTCATAGACTTTGCTGGGATGCTTTTTCTTTGCTTTTACTGATAAAAAAAGCAGGGAAAATTGCATGAAAAAATGAAAAAAAACCACCAAGTGGGCACATAGCCTAAAGGGGGCTTTACGCGAAGCGACATCGCTAGCTGGTGAAAGCACCTGCCCCCGTCGGTTGTGCGTGACGGGCAAATCGTTGCCCGTGGCGCACAACATCGCTTACACCCGTCACACATATTTACCTGCCTAGCGACGTCGCTGTGGCCGGCGAACCGCCTCCTTTCTAAGGTGGCAGGTTCATGCGGCATCACAGCGGCGTCACTAAGCGGCCGCCCAATAGAAGCGGAGGGGCGGAGATGAGCGGCTGTAACATCCCACCCACCTCCTTCCTTCCTCATTGCTGGCGGCCGCAGGTAAGGTGATGTTCCTTGTTCCTGGGGTGTCACACGTAGTGATGTGTACTGTTTCGGGAACGACGAACAACCTGCGTTCTGCAGCAGCAACAATATTTGGGATTAGAACGACGCGTCAACGATCAACGATTAGTTGAGTAATTTTGATCGTTAATGGTTGTTCGTGTGTTTCACACGCAACGACGTCACTAACGAGGCCGGATGTGCGTCACAAATTCTGTGACCCCCAACGACATCTCATTAGCGATGTCGTTGCGTGTAAAGCGGCCTTTAGTGTTGTTGTCCTGCAGTTAATAATTTTATTTTAGCCAAGGATTGATTAAAAATAATTATAAACAGAGGCAAACTCACCTTCCATTGTCCCATGGGGAAACAAGGCAGGCCGCTCTGGAGGTGTCCGCCTCATTCCACGTCTCAGCACCGCTGCAGTCAATCACTGGCCAGGTGACTAGAATAGCGCGTTATCGGATTCTTCTCGACTCATGTGATCTTCTGGTCACCTGCTGTGACTTCTGAATGGGGCAGACAACGCTTCCAGAAGACACCTCCAGTATGGCCTGTGCTGCATCCACGTGGGTGATAGAAGGTGAGAATAGCTACTTTTACTATTTTGAATCAATCCATGGCTAAATAAAAAAATGTATTTGCTGTCGGACAACGCTTTCAGTGATAGGAATACCCTATAACATTTTCGATCTATGGATTTTGATATAGACCGATCCTGTTGGTTTTGCAATGGATAGTTTTTGAAGTGTAAAGGCCCCGTTACACACAACGACATCGCTAACGAGACGTCGTTGGGGGGTCACGGAATTCGTGACGCACATCCGTTCTAGTTAGCGACGTTGTTGCGTGTGAGACGTCCGAACGACCGCTAATGATCAAAAATACTCACCTTATCGTTGATCGTTGACACGTCGTTCTAATCCCAAATATCGTTGATGGTGCTGGATGCAGGTTGTTGGTCGTTCCTGAGGCAGCACACATCACTACGTGTGACACCCTGGAACGACGAACAACACCGTACCTGTGTCCTCCGGCAACGAGGTGGCCGTCACTTTCTTTTGGCTGCTTTTCGCCCCTCCGCTTCTATTGGCCGCCTGCCGTGTGACGTTGCTGTGATGCTGCACAAATCGCCTCCTTAGAAAGGAGGCGGTTCGCCGGCCACAGCGACGTCGCTAGGCAGGTAAGTATGTGTGAAGGGTCCTAACGATGTTGTGCGCCACGGTCAGCGATTTGCCCCTGACGCACAACCGACGGGGTCGGGTGCTTTCACTAGCGACATCGCTAGCAATATTGCTGCGTGTAAAGCCCCCTTAAGTGTGAATACAGACATAGCGGTCAATCAGGGTGAGATCTTTTACTGAATTCAAGAGCATGAAATTCTTGATGAGCAATAAGTAACAGACGTGGGCTGGAGCGAATGGAAGATGCACTAGAAGGCCGGGGTCATACGAATGGGTTTCTCTCATCTGGAAAAATCGGTCCAATTATGCATTTCACACTGGGATCACAGTTTGATAAGTGTAATTCGATTTTCTCAGGTATGGAGAAGATTTAAAAAAAATAAATAAATAAAATTCTCCATCTTCTCCATTCTATCAGTCCATGAAAATTGGACAGCAGTCATTAGTCATCACTTTCCGATTTACAGAGGCAAATCGTGCATGGGGCGATTACCGACTCGATTCGAGGGAAAAAAAAATATCAAACATGTGCACGGCTCCATAACATAACATGGGGATGAATGCTATCCATCAAAATGATGTTTTTACAGATCGGAGAAGCTCGTACCTTTAATTGGATGCTGGAGGACGCCAATTTCTTGGCTTCGGTTAAAGCAAGCAGTTGTTGGTAGTCAACAGGTTTGTATTTTGTGCTGCCAAAACCATTCTTCATGCGAACCACCAAATCTCCTGGTCCAAAAAGGAGAGAACAAATAGGAATTACATTGAAGCAGTGTTCCAGCCTGAAGCATTTATCACCTACCCAATGGAAAGGTGGGAGACCAACTGATGGAGACCCACTGATGACCAGATAGTCCACATTCACTCTATCTGCAGGACTACAGTTGGGAGCACTGTGGGTGGAACACAGTCAAGTGTGCACCTCACTGGGGTCTAATCAATGGGCTCCCCCAATAACTCATATAGGAGACCAGAAGTGTTTCCAAAAACAGACATGCTAGGGGAGAGGACAGATCTTTGGTAAATTTTGTCCTGACTAGGGTTGAACCTAAAGACTTGTAGGACCCTCTCCAGTGGTCATGTCGGTAGTTCATAGCTACTCTGGCATCGCAGGCCCCTCTTGTGACTAGAAGGTTCAGCATGATCTAGCGTTGGGCCTTCTAATTTTAAAGGGAACCTCTCAGCAGATTTGGGGCCTATAAGCTGCGGCCATCACCAGTGAGCTCCTATATACAACATTCTAACATGCTGTATATAAGAGCCCAGGCCGCTGTGTATAACGTAAAAATCACTTTATAATACTCACCTAAACGGTCATGCGGTAGAGTTGGGTCATATGTGTGTCTTCGTCCTCTGGTGCTGGCGCCTCTTCTTTAGGCCACCTTCATCCTCCTTCTGAAGCCTGTGTGCATGACGCATCCTATGTCACACACACTCGCCGGTCCCGCGCTGGCGCACTACAATACTTTGATCTGCCCTGCTCAGGACCTCAATGCCGACTAGTGTGGATGATGTAGAACGCTTCATGCACCACGGCTTCAGAAGAAGGACGACAATGATGGCCGAAAGAGGAGCCACCGGCACCGGAGAATGGAGACGCCCAATTGACCCAAATCTACCGCAGCAACCGTTTAGGTGAGTATTATAAAGTGATTTTTACTTTCTATACAGCAATCTGGGCTCTTATATACAACATGTTAGAATGCTGTATATAAGAGCCCACTGGTGGTGGCCACAGCTTATAGGCCCCAAATCTGATGACAGGTTCCCTTTAAGAGGTATCAGTGATGCTGGCAGGTGGGAAGCAGTTCGCAGGGCTCTGGTCGGGCGGTCACGGACTACCAAGGAGTGGTTATAGTGTAATATTATAGTTATATCATATGCTGTATAGTTATTTCTTTGTTTCACAGGCTTGTGTGTCCCTTTAAATGTGTGTTCGCTGCAGTGTAGACCTGGGCCTGGAGGTTTTCTCTGCACATATTGACTGTAAGAACTAATGATTTGCTTGTAGTGTGAGGAAGTTTACACAACTGGGGTTGCAAGGCGGCCGAGATCATTAGAAGGCTTCAATCCGAACCTCGCCTGCAAGGAGCAACGGCCTTTTAAGTCTCCATTTGAAGAAAGTGGGCTGGGGAAGGCGGATTGTGTTCAAAGACAGAAGGAACAAACTGATGGGATTTTTATAGACCTGTTGCAAATTTCAATCTTCTTAGGAGCCCGAGGGACGAGCTCCTCAATAAGCTGCAGCAAGCGATCGATGGCATTCAGGACCACAATGCCAAAAATCCGCAAATGCAGAAATAGCAACAGCTCTAACTGTCCTCTATGTGACAGGCCTACGCGCTCCTCATATGTCAGGGTATGTTCACACCTGGCGGGTTTTTTTTCTGTAGCATAAAATGTGTGCTTTTTGTTCCACTTTTAAGTGCGTTTTCAGGCTTTTCTATTTGCAATTGAAACATTACAAAAAAATTGCTTAGATGCGTCAAATCCGCAAGGAAAAAAATAAGCTGCATGGAATGTCATTCTTTACTATTACTGTAAAATGCAGCCATTTTTTTTTTTTTTTTTCTATTGCCTAAAAAGCCAGGTGTGAACGTACTCTAAGGTGACTATTTTATCCTTTTCTCATGGGGTTACACAGTGACAGGCAGGCCGTTCCTAACTCCCTGCCTGTTACGCCCGGCGTCGGTGGAGAGCGGTCACACAGTTTCTGCCGGTGATTCTGCGGCTTCCACAGATGTTTTGTCAACAGAACAGTGGCTTTTCTTCCTCTCTGCTCCACCGGTGGGGCGTCACTATCATGCTGATTGACAGCCACCTCCACACTGCCTAACTGCAGGCAGGCAATCAGCACAATTGAAGTGAATGTGATCTGAGCTGCAGTACCTGAGAACGGCCACTACACAGTGCGCGGAGCCGTGGTCTTCTGGCCCTGGGGGTCGTTGATCACCCATCTGATACTGCTATATTCACACATCCACTTCCATTTTTATACAGGTGCAAAAATCATTTTTTTTGTTTTCATTTTCATTTTGGGGCTCCATACATTTTTGTGTTCTCTGTTTTTAAAAGAAATCAGTGAGCAGGTTTTTGCTATGTAATCTGAGGGCAGTATGCGGTAGGGCAGGGTTCCCCAACTCCAGTCCTCAAGGGCCACTGACAGTGCATGTTTTCAGGATTTCCTTAGCATTGCACAGATGTTGGAATCATCATCTGTGGAGGTGAAATAAATTATCACCTCTGCAATACTAAGGTAATCCTGAAAACATGCACTGTTGGTGGCCCTTGAGGACTGGAGTTGGGGAACACTACGGTAGGGGCTGACACAATGATTTCAAGTATGTGTCACTTATTAAGCTGTGTTCTGTTGTTTCAATGCAATCAGTGTTTTATCAGCAGGAGAATATCACTTCTGGACTAGTTGCCCAAGTGCCTCCTGGTCCAACCCTACCCCCAGCACTGATTAGCAACATACTGTCAATAGGCAATTTATACAGAAGTGCTGTGGGCGGGTTAGCTGTCGAAGCTCTGCTACATCTAAAAACTCTGAGTCAACTCCTGAACTCAGTAAACTAAGGCTAAGTTCACACTTCTGTTGTTTTGCTTCCGTCGCAATCCGTCAACTTGAGGTATTACGGTATCCTGCAAAATATTTTGCAGGACTCCGTTTTTTTCCCCATAGACTTCTATTAGTGACGGATTGTGACTGATGGCCTTGTGTTGCGTCCACCGGGTGGCGGATCAGTCATTTAGTCAATGACCGTCAGGCGGGAGCAACCCTGAATGTAACGTTTTTTGGAGCGGCAAAAAAACGCACTTCGCAGGTGTCTGTCGCCATCTGTCAAAAGCTATAATGTTTGTCTATGATGCTGGATTCCCTCGTAATCCGTCACACGATGGAATCCAGCACTGGATTCTGTCATACTCTACTGAGCATACCCAGCATGTTGGGCACGCCCATTGGGCTGTCCCAAACACAAAAGGATCACGACGGATCTGTCAAAAAAACGGATGGACAACGGCTGTAACAGACGCGGCGGATCAGTATTTTCACAGGATTCCTGTGAACGTTGCGTCAGTTGACATCTCAAAAACGACGGATCCGTTGTTGCGTCGCAAGACGGACCTGACGGAAGCAAAACAACAGAAATGTGAACCTAGCCTAAGTGACACGTCGCTGGAATCAGGGTCTCTTTTCTTATATTATGCTGCTCTCCGATCAGGTAGCAAAATCTGGTGACAGATTCCCTATAAAAACTGAAGGTAGTCTGAACTTTTTTTTTTCCCCACTGACGCCTAGCAATGCATCAGAAGTAAAATGTATGTATTTCAATTATTCATCAATTTTTCATGGATTCCTGTGGCTTTAAATAGTAGAGGATAATTTGTAAAAAAAAAGGATGAAAACAAGAAATGCAAGAAGTTTGTTGAAAAAAAAAATAAAAACATTCTGTAAAAATAAAAGCTGTGCAAATTATACTATTAATCTCTATGGGTCAAAGTGATTGTTTCAAAAAGGCACATGACGCGAAAGAGAAAACTGGATGTGTGAATGTGGGCCTATGGTGAGGAGTCCTCAGTGTGATCAGTGTCAGACAGGACATTCGTGTCAATGTTACAGCCACGAAAACGTGGAAGAAGTTACTATACCATTGTCTCTGCTCCTGCTCGTGGTTACAAATGATCGCACGTCTCTTGCAGTCATGCCTGTGTAAGAGAATGGAAAGGGGAGATTAATAAAGCGCACATCCAGGGAGTGATACCTTACTACAAGACGTCGCCCCACACATCTCAGGTCACACCAAAAATCGCAACATTTTTGCACAACTCCGAGTTGCAGAAAACCTTTCTAAGCGTTTTCCGGCGGTTTTCTGGCATGCAAGCTTTGATGAATGAGCCCCTTTGTGTGGAATTTATCTCGCCCTTTGCAGTTTAGGGCTATGCTCACATTTTGAAAAGTTCTGCAAATATTCCATTATTCTGAGACAACACTATTCAAATAAGGACAGATATCCATCACCAACATCTGTGCAACAAAATCTGCATTGTGGGAATTCACACTAAGGCCACGCTCACACATGTGCAAATGCTGTGTATCAATTGAAGCACTTTTTTGCATGTTTAACCACAATTTGCTCCATTATAGATTTTTTTTTTTTTTTAAAGGGAATCTGTCAGCAGGTTTTTGCTATGTAATCTGAAAGCAACATGATGGAGGAGCAGACAGCCTGATTCCAGCGATGTCACTTACTGGACTGCTCACTGCACTTTGGATACAATCCCTGTTTTCTTTGCTGTAAATTTATGAGAGGTCAAAATGCTGAGTCGGATATAACCCCGCCCACATCACTGATTGGAGGCTTCCTGTGTACACTGTACATTGTAAGCTGCTAATCAGTGGTGTGGGCGGGGTTACACAGATTAGCTGGACTGCCTGGCACCTGAGACCTAGTCCTCTAGTGATAAACGGTAGTAAAACTCTGATTGCATTGAAGCTACAGCACACAGCCTAATAAGTGATACCTTCCTGGAATCAGGCCCTCTGATCCAACATCATGCTGCTCTCGGATTAAATAGGAAAAACCTGCTCACAGATTCCCTTCCCTTTTTGATGTGTTTTTGGTGAAATTTTCTTTTTAGGGTAAGACCGCACTTTGCGTTTCCACCTGCTTTTCAGCTGCTTTTTAGGTCCGTTTTGAGAAGTACCTTTTTCATGCCAAAAGGCATGCGTTTTGACTTTCCAAAGCAAAGTCTATGGAAAATGGGGATTTCTTCTGCGCACTTTGCGTTTCTAAACGCTGCGTTTAATTTGCAGAATTTGTGGCAAAAAACAAGCGTTCAAAGAAGCAGCATGTCAGTTGTTTTTGCCATTTTGGGTGCGTTTTGCTAACATTGAAGTCTGAGAAATGGCAAAAACCAAGATTCCTTCAAATTCCTGCGTTTTACCTGCTTTTTCAGTTCAGAAAATATGCGTTTTGGACATCAAAATAATGATTTGATATGTCCCTTTACACACACATAATCCGACAATTAAAATTAAGATACATATGCATTTATTGCTATTTTAGTGATAAAATGTATATTACCGCTATAATTTTATTAAATATATCTATTTTCATTATTTTTCCCATTAATATAGATTTGATCCTTTTTTTCCTCTTTTTTTCATTGTGTTTGACTATTTAAACTTTATTTAGCAGTGTCTTGATGTTCAAAACGCAGGTGAAAAAGCAGGTAAAAAGCGCTGAAAACGCATCTAAAACGCGGTAAATACGCATGCGTTTTCAGCGCTAAAGTTCAGAAAAAGGCAACTTTGGTCAAATCAATTAACCCCAAAACGTGCATTTAGAACTGCAAGTAGATGAACGCAAAGTGGGGTCTTAGCCTTAATGCGTTTCTTTTATCCCTTTCCGCGCTCAAAGACATAATTTTAATATTACATGCACATTTTTTTTTCAGGTTCCCTATTGAGGTCTATGGGGAAAACAAGCGCATAAAAAACTGCACAGATCCACACTGTGCGCACGTGTTTTCATAAATCACATGCCAATGTATGTAAAGCGCTGTGGAATTAATAGCGCTATATAAATGAATAAAATTATTATTAATTATTATTAATTTGCACATGGAGGTGAATTGCTGAAGATTTTGTAGCAGAAATTTCTGTGCCCGTAGCGCCATAAATGTAGATTATAAGTGTACAGCAGAAATATACCAGAAATGTCCCAGGAGTGACCAGAAGGTAAGATTCACTGCTCTGCAGGCGTCACATCCGTCAAGTGTGAACACCTCCCTTAATTTCACCAGATTACAAGTTTGCTATTTATATACTACTCCTTTTTCTTTCATTTGTTGTTTTATGTTGTTTATGGTGTTTTTCTGCCCAGTTTGGCTGTTTGTGTATCTTGCAATGTCTGCTGTGGTCTCTTGCTAATTGCTTTAAAGCAAATTGGGTCCTCCATCCCAGCAGACACCTCCACAATATTCAGATTTTGCTTAGGCCTCTTTCACACGTACGTGCCTCCGGTACGTGCCTCCGGTACGTGCCTCCGGTACGTGCCTCCGGTACTTGCCTCCGGTACTTGCCTCCGGTACTTGCCTCCGGTACTTGCCTCCGGTACGTGTTTGGCAGTTTTCTCACATACCGGAGACACGTACACACGTAGACCAAGGTATTCTAATGGATTTGGATACACGTACGTATTTTTGCATGGAACGTGTGTATGTTCCGTACTTGCGTGTATCCGTGTGTTGCACACACCGACATGTCTGTTTTTTTTCTCCGGCATCACTGGTGTCACACAGAACGAAAACGTGTCACACGTAATGCACACGGACCACACGGATGTGTTCTGTGTGACACGCACCAGAGAAGACATGTGTCTGCGAGAAAAAAAACACATTACTCACCTTCTCCAGCCCTGCTGTCTCTGCCGCTGCTGTCACTTGTTGCCGACCGGACGTGTAAAAGAGGCCTTAGGGAGAGCACGTGTGCCATATATTTCTAAGGCCTCTTTCACACGCCCGTGAAAATCACGCATGTTTCATGGACGTGTCAAAGACGTGTATTGCCCTTGGTGAGCTGTGTGTATGGCCTACGAGTGTTCTCCGTGTGTTATCCGTGATAACACACGGAGAACGGGCACTTTTGACTCACCTGTCCCTGGCGTTGCTGTCCGTAGTGGTGATCTTCGGTCTCCGGTCCTGCAGACTCCCCGCTGCTGCCGCTTCCGGAGGCAAGTACGTGTGAAAGAGGCCTAAGAGCAATGTATGCTGGCATGTGGACAGGGCAGGGGACGGGGAAGCTTCTTCTTCAGTTGTACTGCATTATTTATTGCTCATATCACTTCATATGTTTTAGCTGCTGCTTTCTCTCACCTATACCCTTTTACAAATTCTTCACTCTCCCTCTACATCAGCCACTGTCTTTTCCCCTCTCCCTTTTACAATGCTGAGGCACTACTGACATTTTGCAATCGCTCCAAACCATCCACTATCACCATACAGCCAGGGCCACCATCAGGGCATGTCAACCATGACTCGTGTATGGAGCCCGCTGAAGAGAGGGTCCATCCAGGTAATTACTTAGCTTTATTAAGCCCCGGGACCCCCTCTTCAGCAGGCACCGGTCACAGCAGAGGGGCCCAGCGGTGTCGCTTCAGCTACAACGCATTACTAAGTTGCAGGCGAAGTGCTTCACGGGTATTGCATGCAAACTAGCCATGTGCTGGAGGCAGAAGGGTCAGTGAGGCAGAACAGGGCGCTGGCAAGTCATCCCACAGCCCTGCGTGCAGCAGCATTAAGAGGTTATCACTCTGTGACCTCATCACACTGCTGCAGGCAAGCAAGGCAAAACCACGGAGGTGGCGAGGACACGGCAGCCAGCAGGGAAAGCCAGTAAGTGCTCCGTGAGCTGAAGACAGAAGCGGGACGATCGCTGGGGTGGTGGGGCTCACCCCAGTATGTGCCTTGCTTTAACTGGATGAGCAACAGAGAGCACACATCCAGCTGAAATGCATCGCGGCGCAGAGAGGATGCCGCGCGATGTTGGAACCGGGCGCGGTGAGTAAAATGTTTTTGTTTTTTTTTTTCCTTCTTGAGGCAAATACAGTGGAGATCAAAATTAGAGAACAATGTATTATCACTTCATTACTTCAGAAATAATGTAATCTACATTGATGAACACTTGAAGGTTTTTTGTAAGTGGTGCACCATGCAACTAGAACAGTGTTTTACAAAATATCCAACATAAAAACTTTATTTTGCCCAAAACGGGCTGATCACAGTTAGAGAACAGCAATGACTGTAGTACAGAGAAAGGTTATCAGTACATTTTCTGAAGGTAACAACAGTCACAATCAGTAGGACATGTACAGGCCTTTGCTGTGAATGACTTCAGCACATCTGCGGTCACAGAACATCACTAGTATCTCACACTGCTCTGGTGGGATTTTGGTCCACTCTTCTTCCAGTCTCTTCCACAGTTCTTTGACTCTTGGGGGTTTCCTGGCCATAACTTTGTCACTACGGATTTTCCAGAGGTTTTCTATTGGGTTTAGATCAGGACTCTGAGCGGTCATTTCAATGTTATAAATATTTCTGTTTCAAGAAACTGCTTTTCCCGTTTTGCTGTGTGACAGGTGCAATGTCCTGCATGAAAATTGCTGGCTGACTGATCGATGAACGCAAGTAAGGAACCACGTGTTGTGAAGAAGGTTGTGATCCACACTTGTATTCACTCTGCCATGTAGCTGTATGATAGTTCCAACTCCTGCTGCATAAAACATTCCCCAAACCATGACACGTCCTCCACCGCCTTTCACTGACTTCTTAACACACTTTGTGTTCAGTTTTTTCCCTGTTTGTTGCCGAACATAATGTTTCCCATCAGACCCAAATAAATTAAACTTGCTTTCATCACTAAAATGAACTGTGGACACTTCTCCTCTGTCCACACAACATGCTCCTCACCAAAGGTGAGTCTAGCCTTTTGATTCTTTCTTCTAATGAGAGGTTTGGTCACTGCAGAGTGGGCTTTCAGTCAAAATGTTCTTAAACGTCGTGACACTGTATGACGAGACAGATCCTTACCCAGTGCTGAACTGCCGAACAATTCCAGCTGCAGTGTTGAAACTATTACCCATGGAGATTCTCTGCATTATCCTGGCCTCTCTTGCATTTGTCTTTCAAGGGCGACCAGCCTTTTTGGGGGAACATGAAAGAGTTTGTTGTGTTGTAAAGATTCAATATTATCAAAATCACAGATTAGGAATGACCAACTTTTCTTGCTATGGCTGTTTACTCATGTTAGGATATAATAACATAGGACTACACAATGACCTTAACATTTAGGAAATTGTGTGTTGTTCTCTAATTTTGATCTCCAGTGTATAACAGGAGGAGCCCAGGAAGGGGATATATATATATATATATATATATATATATATATATATACCAGGAGGAGGCCATACCATATATACCTGGAAGGGGACAAAAACCAGGATGGGGACATATCTACCAGAATGTAAACAGGGCAGTGTGTGTGTGTGTGATATTATTCAGAGGGGCAGTATGTGTGTGGGGTAGCATACAGAGGGGCAATATGTTTGGGGGGGTAGTATACAGAGGGGCAGTATGTTTGGGGGGGTAATATACAGAGGGGCAGTATGTTTGGGGGGGTAGTATACAGAGGAGCAGTATGTTTGGGGGGATAGTATACAGACAGAGGGGCAGTGTGTGTAGGGGATAGTATACAGAGGGGCAGTATGTTTGGGGTGGTAATATACAGAGGGGCAGTGTGTGTAGGGGATAGTATACAGAGGGGCAGTGTGTGTGGGGGGATAGTATACAGAGGGGCAGTGTGTGTGGGGGGATAGTATATAGAGGGGCAGTGTGTGTGGGGGGATAGTATATAGAGGGGCAGTGTGTGGTTTGGGATATTATACAGAGGAGCAGTGTGTGTGTGTGTGGGGATATTATGAAGAGGAGCAGTGTGTGTGGAGAGGATATTATACAGAGGGGCAGGCACTACCATGATCAGGTGCTCAGTACTCTTAACTAGTGATGAGCGGGTACTACCATACTAAGGTGCTCGGTACCCATAACAAGTGATGAGCGGACACTGCCATGCTCCGGTGCTCGGTACTCGTAACTAGTGATGAGCGAGCACTACCATGCTCAGGTGCTCAGTACTAGTAACTAGTGATGAACGGGCACTACCATGCTCACATGGCCAGTAATCGTAACTAGTGTCGCACAATATAAGTTTAAAAGCTGAGGTCCATGTACTGGACTCAGAGCAGATGGTCCAGTTTCTCAGGATACAGCCAGGGGGCGCTCCAGCTGCTTGTGAAGACCTCTGACCTGTCGGTGCTTAAATTAATTCTAGGTATTTATGGTCCACAAACCATCACAACTGAGCTCCTGGTGCCACTACATGTATGAACAGGCAGCAGTAATGAGTGGAGTGACTGCGGTGGACGTCCAGTCTGCTGCTTTTATTCTCTGTAGAATGTGGACTTCCAGATATTGTGAAACTACAAGTCCCAGCATGCTCTGAAAGCTGCTGCCTCTGTTCCTGGGACTTGCAGTTTTCGAGCAGCTGATGATCCATGGGTAGAAAAACAGTGGTAAGCATAAACCTAAAATCTATACATGTGACTTTTTGCCCTTATATACTGATCATGTGTGTTTCTAAAAAGTGGTTGGGGCTTAGAAAGCAGAAGCAGAGCAAAAATAAACAGAGGTATAATCCCCTTACGGCGCCCCTGCAGATCCAGAGCTGGCCACAATGGAGGTCTGTGCTGGCTCCGAAACAGGCGACTACAATTGTGATCGGCTGCAGTGGTCAGGTGGCTTCTGAATGGGGAAGACATTGCTTTCGGAGCTAACACAGCCCTTCAGAGCGGCCTGTGCTGGATCTGCAGGAGTGCTGGAAGGCGTTAATCCCTTTAAGCTCTTATTTTTAGTAAAAAATGTTTTTTATTTCAGACAATCCCTTTAAATGACCACATGTAATATACTACATTGTACAGGGGGGGGGTCTGGTATAGAAATCCCATTTATGCTATTAGGTCATTACTCTCAGGACGAGCACTGGTTACAAAGAACGTCTCTTTTTGTGGAGGAACCATCCTGTCCAGCATTACACAGACAAGCCAGTGATGTGAATGGGCAGTGAGTGTAATACTTGACTTCCACTGTGGTGGCGCTGTAGGGAAATTATACACTTACTGGAAAATTTGGTGATCTGGTTAGAATTAAAAGGTTTTTCCCCATGAATAAAAGTAATTTAAATCATTAGATCTTGGAATAATAACAATTTCCACAACTGGATGTGTTTAAAAATAATGTTCCTGTACTGAGATAAATATATATGTGTCACGTCTGCACCGGAGTCGCCTTCTGCTTCAAATCACCAGACGCCGCCGCGTCACCAGTGTGGGCGGCGCTGGGGACGAGGGAGCAGTCAGTGGCTCTGCTGGGCGCAGGCTCCGCTCATCTCATAGGCTGGGTTTCACTAGGACCTGCAGTACCACTGGATGACTGTGGTGGTGTGTGCCTTCCGGCTGGAGTGGCTACCTTTCAGCTGGGGCCAATGAGAAGGCACCACACCCCTCTTATGCTTTCTCACTTCTGCTGGCACGTGCCAGATATAGTTCTGTAATTCCCTGCTAGACTCTAGTTCCCTGCTGTTTGTTTGTATTCCCGTATATTGACCTTAGCTTGACTACCTGACCACTCTTCTGCCTGCCGTTCCTGTACTTCGCTGCTAGCTTTGGTTTTGACCCTTAGCTTGTTTGCCCGACCACTCTTCTGCCTGCCGTTCCTGTACTTCGCTGCTAGCTTCGGTCTTGACCCTTAGCTTGTTTGCCCGACCACTCTTCTGCCTGCCGTTCCTGTACTTTGCTGCTAGCTTCGGTCTTGACCCTTAGCTTGTTTGCCCGACCACTCTTCTGCCTGCCGTTCCTGTACTTTGCTGCTAGCTTCGGTCTTGAACCTTAGCTTGTTTGCCCGACCACTCTTCTGCCTCCCGTTCCTGTACTTCGCTGCTAGTTCCGGTTTTGACCCTTAGCTTGTTTGCCCGACCACTCTTCTGCCTCCCGTTCCTGTACTTTACTGCTAGCTTCGGTCTTGACCCTTAGCTTGTTTGCCCGACCACTCCTCTGCCTGCCGTTCCTGTACTTTGCTGCTAGCTTCGGTCTTGACCCTTAGCTTGTTTGCCCGACCACTCTTCTGCCTGCCGTTCCTGTACTTTGCTGCTAGCTTCGGTCTTGACCCTTAGCTTGTTTGCCCGACCACTCTTCTGCCTGCCGTTCCTGTACTTCGCTGCTAGTTCCGGTTTTGACCCTTAACTTGTTTGCCCGACCACTCTTCTGCCTCCCGTTCCTGTACTTCGCTGCTAACTTCAGTCTTGACCCTTAGCTTGTTTGCCCGACCACACTTCTGCCTGCCGTTCCTGTACTTCGCTGCTAGCTTTGGTTTTGACCCTTAGCTGGTTTGCCCGACCACTCTTCTGCCTG
This sequence comes from Anomaloglossus baeobatrachus, assembly GCF_048569485.1. NCBI lineage: Eukaryota > Metazoa > Chordata > Amphibia > Anura > Aromobatidae > Anomaloglossus > Anomaloglossus baeobatrachus. The sequence continues at coordinate 41,615,236 of NC_134359.1, forward strand.
CTGTTCCTGTACTTCACTGCTAGCTTTGGTCTTGACCCTTAGCTTGTTTGCCTGACCACTCTTCTGCCTGCCGTTCCTGTACTTCGCTGCTAGCTTCGGTCTTGACCCTTAGCTTGTTTGCCCAACCACTCTTCTGCCTGCCGTTCCTGTACTTCGCTGCTAGTTCCGGTTTTGACCCTTAGCTTGTTTGCCCGACCACTCTTCTGCCTCCCGTTCCTGTACTTCGCTGCTAGCTCCGGTTTTGACCCTTAGCTTGTTTACCTGACCACTCTTCTGCCTCCCGTTCCTGTACTTCGCTGCTAGCTTCGGTCTTGACCCTTAGCTTGTTTGCCCAACCACTCTTCTGCCTGCCGTTCCTGTACTTCGCTGCTAGCTTCGGTCTTGACCCTTAGCTTGTTTGCCCGACCACTCTTCTGCCTCCCGTTCCTGTACTTCGCTGCTAGCTCCGGTTTTGACCCTTAGCTTGTTTACCTGACCACTCTTCTGCCTGCCGTTCCTGTACTTCGCTGCTAGCTCCGGTTTTGACCCTTAGCTTGTTTGCCCGACCACTCTTCTGCCTGCCGTTTCTGTACTTCGCTGCTAGTTCCGGTTTTGACCCTTAGCTTGATATCTGACCACTCTCCCGCCTGACGATTTTTCCCTGTTCTACCTTCTGGATTTGACCCTGCCTGGTTACTGCTCTTTTCAAGACTGCAGTCTTCGGCGGGCAGGGACCACCTGGGCTCTGTCGGAATTCCAAATCCCTGTATAGGGGTTAAAGGGTTGCAGGGTCTGGGTTCCTGATTTGTGGGCGGTTGCCTCTATCCAACTGTTTCACCTATCCTGTGAAAGTGGCTCCAGGCAGGCATCACAATATTGTCCCTGCTGTGTTAATGGCTGTGTCTGACTGTACAGGGACATGGTCTGATCATACCACATCTCCTGGGCAGGGGAGGAAGTAAAAGAGAGTATAGATAGCACTGGATGGGATGGCAAATTATTCTTTCCTTGAGGTGAAACATTTTTTTATAAACAGGCATTCAAATATTTTACCTCACAAAAAGAATTGCCTGTGATCCTATGCTGTAATGTCTTTATACGCTTCTGTGACCCCCCCCCCACCCTGCTCAAACGATGTGGTATGATCAGACCATGTCCCTGTACAGTCAGACACGACCATTACACAGTACACAGCAGGGACACATATATATGATTATCTCAGCACAGAAACATTATTTTTAATCACGTTCAATTGTGGAAATTATTATTATTATTCCAAGATCTAATGATTAAATCACCTTGAAAATTAACTTTGTTTGTGGGAAAACCCCTTTCCTTTTAACTGGCTGTGATTGTGTACAAAGTATACACACATATATTATATATATATATATATATATATATATATATATATATATATATATATAATTTTAGGTCCCGAGTCCACCACTGGTCATTTAGAGACAACACAAAACAAATAGACATTTTTTGGCATATTTACAAATTTTACCTAGTTCTGCCAAAATGGGTAGAACTGACGGCGTAAAGGGGGTGTCACCACAGTCCATCTAATTCATGGCATACCTTAATCCAGATATCTTTCCTGAATGGAGTAGGTTTTGTGGTGAGCACATGACATTTCAAACCAGCCTCTGATTCCAGCACACCCCCTTATCAAGCCTGGCATGAACTCCAGTTTTGCTGAAAGGAGGTAGAGGGATATGACATTCAAACATGTCAGTCAGCTATCACATTAACACACATCCTGCTCTGTCACAAGGACCAAATGGCAGGGTGACAAGAGTTAATCAATACTCAGGAACAGTTCCTGAGTAGAACCAAACCCCCTGCTGTCAAGAGTAATTTAGCTAGGAATGGGAGGGCAAAAAGTTTTACAAACAGCTTTAAACTAGATTGTTTAGACTTTGAGACTCCTGTGTAAGAGCTACAATATTGGGGAGCGCGTTGCTCCCACAGAAAGGGCTGGCATATTTCTGGCTACACGACAAGGCACGTCACACATATTTTTCATTAATACTATAGTGTGACGTGTCGATCAGCCCGAAATTAAAAACTCACCGAGGAAAGCCAACAGGCGGGCATGTTTCCTATCCATAGATAGATCAAATCAGAACTTGAAATATGATGGTTATATCTTCCGCATGGGACACTCAGGGGCGGACATATTGGGAAAACTGCAAATTCATAACTGTCTGGAAACTGGAAGCACTGCCCATGTTCAGCCCAGTCTTAGGTCACAGAAGGGGGATGATACATGGAAGGTACGTAGGTTCATAAAAATGAGAGCGGAGATTTTTTAGGGGTCTTTTCTCTTTTTCTCTGGGAGGTTGTGTCTTGTCACGTGTGAGGAACGTCCCTAGGAAATCAGTGGCTCCACAGCGCCCCCCAGTGCCGAGGCAGTACCAGGCCTAATCATAAAGGAACAAGGTAACTGATCCACTTGTGTATCTATTTGCAACCATAATTTATCGGTAACTGTACTTTTGACATATAATCTGTAAATTCCAAAGATCACTTTATGCTGCTGCGATCTACAAGGTACCACGAGCCCCCTGGTGGACATGGACAGAAAAAGGGCCCTTGTGCAAGAACAATATATGGGCTCTTTTCATCCCAAGAACTCATCGAAAAGCACAATTCCACCTGCTAGGAGGTAGATGTGACCCCCTACCTCTTGGGCACCAGTATGGTTGCACCACTGATTTGTCAGCCCCCATTCTGATAATAAATAGGGGGTCCCATATCTAGACCCCAGGTACAATTAATATCAGTTCTTCTGCACCACACATCAACCTTGTCTACTATGAGAAAACACCAAATACGAACATACCAGTCTCTGACCAGAAAGTTGGGGCCACCCAAAATGGCATTGTGGGTCGCATGTGGCCCCTAGGTGTAAGGTTTCGCCCCTCTGCTTCAGACATGTCACAGCTTTTCTAGAAGGGTGCTACAAACCTCTCCCGAGCCTCCTCTATGTTGACCCTCATAAGCACAGACTGCATCCTATCCCTGCATTATGGGGAAGGCTGATGGAGCCCGTCCTCAATAATGAGCTGTACACTGTGATATTTGTCCACAGGGTTTTCTGTTTCACAATCTTCTTTTATCCTGACAATCATAAAACGATCTGTGCGATTTCCAAAGGATCGGGGCGTTCTGTACAACAATGATGAATGATGTAGCGTCTGAACAATGGCCGGCGTCACACCTCCAGCATACCTCCGGTGTTCTTTTGACGAAACACAATGGTCTCCGGCTTGTCGACATGTCACCAGTTAACGCCAGGAGGACGATCATGTTACCCTTTGTCTGCGAGTTTTCACCTTTTATTTTCTATTACAGGTTATCTATCTGCACGGTGTTTGCATTTGGCTGCGGCCATTGCTTCTGATTGCTTATTAATCGAGACAACGTCCGTAAAGTTATATACATCCAATTCAAGGGATCATGTAATGGGCTGAGAGCAGCGGTGTAGGGTTTCTAAGTGCCTGAGGGGCAAGAGCTCAATTACAATAATATATCAGGTAATAGATGGATGTGAGAGTCCGGCAGAACTCATAAAGCACCTGCTCAACTCCATACGGAAAATACCGGTGAAAGCCCCGAGTAGAATAACTTTTCTGTCTGGAAACCGGATATCCGAAAGTAAGGTATTTGGGCTGAGCGTGGAATGCAGCGGCCTATGAACACCCGCATGCCGAACGTCACATGTGTGAGGGCGGAGATGCCATGGGATGCCATTTACCTTTTAATGTCTTCTAACATGCTACCGGTGGGGGCCTGTGCACCAAGATACCCACTGATCAATCGGAGGTTTTCCAGGAACCAGATTTCCAGCAAATGGGATCATCGATCTCAGATACAATCATCCACTGGAAACACCACAGGTTCATGCACCGCTTAGTGGTTGTTTTTGTGTACTGCAGGTCAAGAGTTTTTCACAAGGCACTTAGGCTAGTCTCACACATCCAGCTTTTTGCCGGTTTGCCTGATTCGGCAAACTCCAGTACAGTGTATACAATACAATGGTAGCGCAACAAGCTCCGGTCACATGCTGTCATGTGACCCGGAAGGTGCCGTGCTGCCATTGTACTGTAGCACACTGTATTGGGAGTCCGCCGAATCCAGCAAACTGGCGAAAAGCTGGATGTGTGAAACTAGCCTTACGTTGGGGGTGAACTCAAGTGATGGGATCCTGGTGTCCTACGTCATCAATACCCAATATCGTACACTTGGATATTCCCTTTAATGGTTTCCCAGAAATTAGTAGACATTATTGGACACATTTCAATGCAAGTGATCAACAACACAAATCTGTGCACATTAGGGTAGGAGGTTACCATGAACTTCTTGACCAAGAATCAGAAAAAACACTAGTGCATGCCCTCATCATCTCCTACCTTGACTACTGCAACCTGCTACTCTCTGGCCTCCCTTCCAACACTCTGGCACCCCTCCAATCTATCCTAAGTTCAGCGGCCCGATTAATCCACCTCTCCCCTCACTATTCCCCAGCCAATCCTCTCTGCCAATCCCTTCATTCGCTTCCCATTGCCCAAAGACTCCAGTTCAAAACACTATCCATGACCTACAAAGCCATCCACAACCTGTCTCCTCCATACATCTGTGACCTAGTCTCCCGGTACCTTCGTTCACACAACCTCAGATCCTCACAAGATCTCTTTCTCTACTCCCATCGTATCTCCTCTTTCCAAAATCGCATATAAGATTTCCCCCGTGCCTCCCCCATACTCTGGAACGCTATACCCCAACATATCAGACTCTCACCTACTGTGGAAAGCTTCAAAAGGAACCTGAAGATCCTCCTCTTCCGACAAGCCTACAACCCACAATAACCCTCAGACCAGTACACCACTGCACAACCAGCTCTGTCCTCACCTAAAGTCCCCTCACCCATCCCCTGAAGACTGTGAGCCCTCGCGGGCAGGGTCCTTTCTTCTCCTGTACCAGCCTTCTTTTGTAATGTTCATGATTATTGTACTTGTTTTTTACGTATACCCCTTTTCACTTGTAAAGCGCCATGGAATAAATGGCACTATAATAAATAATTATAACTTGTTCCGTATATTGTGTATGTTGGTGGACTGTGTCTCATGTACACCAATGTCAGGATACAAGGTTTCCCAGTAGCACAATCTCCGGACCACACACTGATCATGTATTGCCTCCGCCGGCTTGTCTTCTCACAGTTCATCTCGGCACCATCTCTTCTCAAGGTAAGGTGAAGCACTCAACCATCCATATGATGAAAAATTAAAGTGAATTATCAGTGAAGTCGCCCTCTTCCATTGCTCCATAGTCTAGTTATGATGAGCACAAGCCCATTTTAGGCAGTTTTGGTGGTGAATAGGGGTCCAGCGCGGGCATTTAGACCGATCGGTGGCAGCGCTGGTTCTTAAGTAAGAATTTTCTTTCTATCACAGCCAGCAATGTGTGCTACACAAGCTCTACTTTGGGGTTGCACCAAATGGACCAGCCTTCAGTACCCATGCAGACTGCTGAACCGTACGTATGGGCCCATGGTCCAGTCTCCGGTTCACCGGCTGTCATTTTTGGGACCATTTTTGGTATTGACTGTGCACTCCTCACAAGACCTCTGGTTTAGGAGTTACTCTGATGCAATCGTCTGCCTTTTCAGTTTAGTTTCCAACAAATTCTTAAGTTCTTGAATGGATAAAGTGCTTATAAAAATAAATAACGTTGGTGGAATTTACCAGTTATTAAAAAAATGCTCCGAGTTCAAGAAGGGAAGGATTTTCACATTTTTGGTTTACTGGTTATTGCCGAGGTTACCGGCTACCTCTGCATTCTATCAGCGGTGGTTGGGTTCTTAGGCAAGGAGTGCAGTGCTTACAAGCTATTGCTGTAAAGCTGGTAAGCTTTGTTTTGAAGCTGGACAGATTACTGGATCCCATCGTCTTCAGTGCCCCTAAACTCCATCGATGCTATAGAGGCAAAGAAGAGTATATAGGGCCAACAGCACAACCGTGCCGCCGATCTATCAATCAGGAGGACATGGATCCCTGCTGATCCCCAGAATGCTGGACCCAAAGTTCCCTTTGTGAATGGAGTAAAGTGACCATGTGCGACCATCACTTCTATAGACAATGGAACAGGGCCGCCACCGGGGGGGGACAAAGAGGACTCTAGTCTGGGGCCCCAACAGAAGGGGGGCCCCTTCACACTTCATTTATTGGCTTACAAACCAGCGGCGCCGCATAACTACCGAGCTGCGGTGGAGTCTCAAGGGGGCCCCAAAATTATGCCAGTCAGGGGCCCTGAAATTCCTAGTGGCAGCCCTGAATGGAAACATGTTATATCTATCACTTCATCAAACGGAATCTTGGGAACGCTTGCTCCGGAACCCGCATGTATCAGATATTTCTTTACCTATCTTGTATATAGGTGATCTATTGTATGCCGATTACTGGACAGCCCCTTTAACATCTTCCGTCATCCATATTATCTCCTTAAAGAGTCGGTGAGGACGAGTAGCCATAGTATGTAACGAGGTGAATGGTGGGTTCATGGGACCACCACCCATCTTTGACGCAAAGTAATTCTGTTAAGAATATGATTGTAGAATGTGATAAATTTATACAAATTTCTACAACTCTCATGCTATGGTTTGTACTTAGAAATGTGAACGTGGCCTAAGGGTTAATCCCGACTGAGCAGCTGGAAACCAAAAACATATTAGCCGAAATCCCCAGATCAAAGTGAACAGTGAATATGCCAGAAACGCAGGGGTCCAGCACAGAGGAACAACTTTTAACTATATCGCTTTAATATTCAGGAGAGAACTGAAAAAGTGCTAGTTAGAGGAGTAACTTCCCAATGTACAGATCCTCGCGGGGACGGTTGGTGCTGATGACACCTCGCTGACATTGCTGGAGGCTCGCCAAGGACGGAGATTCATTTCCCTGTATTGTGGCATAATAAAGGCAGGGCGGCCATCAGTGACTGCGAGCTCTGTACACCGAGGGGCAGGGGCCACCTCTTCTATGTCACCGATGTACAGCAATGTACAGAACTTCTACCGGGGGTCCTAGGAGCAGCAGGGACGGTCCATTCACACGGCCAGGTCTGTGCTCAGTGACAGGCAACGCCAACTCTGGACTGTCACACCAAAGGACAGAAACCTTTTCTGGAAAGACTGGTTTATGGTAGCTAATTTTATGTATAAAATATGATCTCATAACCAGTGTCTGCACAGGACCCCATAACCAGTGCCTGCCACAGGACCCCATAACCAGTACCTGCCACAGGACCCCATAACCAGTGCCTGCCACAGGACCCCATAACCAGTGTCTGCCACAATACCCCATAACCAGTGCCTGCCACAGGACCCCATAACCAGTGCCTGCCACAGGACCCCATAACCAGTACCTGCCACAGGACCCCATAACCAGTGCCTGCCACAGGACCCCATAACCAGTGTCTGCCACAATACCCCATAACCAGTGCCTTCCACAGGACCCCATAACCAGTGCCTGACACAATGCCCCATAGCCAGTGGCTTACAAGGTGCACCATAACCAGTGCCTGCCACAGGACCCCATAACCAGTGCCTGCCACAGGACCCCATAACCAGTACCTGCCACAGGACCCCATAACCAGTGCCTTCCACAGGACCCCATAACCAGTGCCTGCCACAGGACCCCATAACCAGTGCCTGCCACAGGACCCCATAACCAGTGCCTGCCACAGGACCCCATAACCAGTACCTGCCACAAGACCCCATAACCAGTGCCTGCCACAGGACCCCATAACCAGTGTCTGCCACAATACCCCATAACCAGTGCCTGCCACAATGGCCCATAGCCAGTGGCTTACAAGGTGCACCATAACCAGTGCTTGCCACAGGGCCCCATAGCCAGTGCCTGCCACAGGACCCCATAACCAGTGCCTGCCACAGGGCCCCATAGCCAGTGCCTGCCACAGGGCCCCATAGCCAGTGCCTGCCACAGGACCCCATAACCAGTGCCTGCCACAGGGCCCCATAATCAGTGCCTTACAAAGTACACCATAACCAGTGCCTGACAAAGTGCACCATCAGCAGTGCTTTCCACAGGGCCCCATAACCAGTGCCTGAGCAGGGCCCCATAACCAGTGCCTGACGCAGGGCCCCACAACCAGTGCCTGACGCAGGGCCCCATAAACAGTGCCTGACACAGGGCTCCATAACCTCTGCCTACACAGGGCCCCATAACCAGTGCCTGACGCAGGGCCCCATAACCAGTGCCTGAAACAGGGCCCGATAACCAGTGCCCGCAACAGTGCCCCATAACCAGTGCCCACTGCAGGGCCCCATAACCAGTGCCTGCCAAAGGGCCCCGCAACCAGTGCCTGCCAAAATGCCCCATAACCAGTGTCAGATGCAGGGCCCCATAACCAGTGCCTGTGATAGGGCCCCATGACCAGTGCCTGCCAAAGAGCCCTGTAACCAGTGCCTGCCACAATGCCCCATAACCAGTGTCAGGTGCAGGTCCCCATAACCAGTGCCTGTGATAGGGCCCCATGACCAGTGCCTGCCAAAGGGCCCTGTAACCAGTGCCTGCCACAATGCCCCATAACCAGTGTCAGATGCAGGTCCCCATAACCAGTGCCTGACACAGGACCCCATAACCAGTGCCTGACACAATGTCCCATACCTAGTGTCAATGCAGTGCCCCATAACCAGTGCCTCCACAGGGCCCCATAACTGTCAGACACAGAGACTCATAACCAGTGTCTGCCACAGGGCTAAATAACTGGGGCCCACCACAGTGCCTCATAAACAATGGCTGCCACAGTGCCCCATAAACGGTGCTGAACAAAGGACCAGATATGCCACAATGTCTCAAAAGCAATGCCTGTCTCAGTGCCTCAAGAAAAGGTGGCTGTTAAGGTGCCTCATAACAAGTGCTTACCACAATGCCTTAAGAAAAAGTGCTGCAATACCCCAAAGTGCCTCAAGAAAAAAGTCATGCCACAGTGCCCCATTACCAGTACCTGCACAGTGCCTCAAAAATAAAAAAGACTGCTACAATGCTTCATAAGCAGTGCCTGTGAGGTAGTGCTGTGCTTACCACCATACCCCATAATCAGTACATCATACTGTGTGTGTTATCTAACCAGTGCCTGTCACAGTGCCCCACAAGTAGTGCCTGCCACAGTGCCCCATAACCAGTGCCTGCATAGTGTCCTGTTGGACGTTCCCACTTAAACACCCCATAACGCCCCTTTCACACATCAGTTTTTTGCCGTCGGTCACAATCCGTTGGCTCAATGGATCTGTCGCAGATTGTGGAAAAGCTGATGCGACGGATCCATTTTCGGCGGATCCGACTGGCTGGCTATTTGATACTAAATATAATAAATGGGAGCATGCTCAGTTAAAAAAATGGAATCAGTTACCGGATTTCGTCATTTGATGGATTACGACGGATCCTGCGCCTATAGGCTTCCATTCTACCATATGACAGATTACGACGGATCCTGCACCTATAGGCTTCCATTTTACCAAATGACAGATTACGACGAATCCTGCACCTATAGGCTTCCATTTTACCAAATGACAGATTACGACGGATTCTGCACCTATAGGCTTCCATTCTACCAAATGACAGATTACGACGGATCCTGCACCTATAGGCTTCCATTTTACCAAATGACGGATTACGACGGATCCTGCGCCTATAGGCTTCCATTCTACCATATGACAGATTACGACGGATCCTGCGCCTATAGGCTTCCATTTTACCAAATGACAGATTACGACGGATCCTGCACCTATAGGCTTCCATTCTACCAAATGACAGATTACGACGGATCCTGCACCTATAGGCTTCCATTTTACCAAATGACAGATTACGTCGGATCCTGCACCTATAGGCTTCCATTCTACCAAATGACAGATTACGACGGATCCTGCACCTATAGGCTTCCATTCTACCAAATGACAGATTACGACGGATTCTGCACCTATAGGCTTCCATTTTACCAAATGACAGATTACGACGGATTCTGCACCTATAGGCTTCCATTTTACCAAATGACAGATTACGACGGATCTTGCATCTATAGGCTTCCATTCTACCAAATGACAGATTACGACGGATCCTGCACCTATAGGCTTCCATTTTACCAAATGACAGATTACGACGGATCCTGCGCCTATAGACTTCCATTTTACCAAATGACAGATTACGACGGATCCTGCACCTATAGGCTTCCATTTTACCAAATGACAGATTACGACGGATCCTGTGCCTATAGGCTTCCATTTTACCAAATGACAGATTACGACGGATCCTGTGCCTATTCCATTCTAGTAAACGATTTTTCGACGTAGACAAAAGCGTTACTTTGTCCGTTGTCTCCGTCTGACGGACAAAAATTTTTGACAGATCCGTCGAACGACAAATGAAACGTGAGGCCATCCGTCGCTAATACAAGTTGATGAGAAAAAAATGGATCCAGCAGCATCAGTCGTCGGATCCGTTTTTTTCAAAATTCGACGGATTGTGACTGACGACAAAACACTGACGTGTGAAAGGGGCCTTAGCAGCACCTGCCAACAATAATGTTTCTGCTGCTTGATTTGTCCTGGATTATCCAGAAACTCACAATCTATCTTGGGAGGACGGAGAGGTGAGGGACGGGTTTATTTTCGTGCTGGGGAACTAACTTTTTCCCGCTTTGGTGTCATCTCTGAGTAAAGTGTCTGCGCAACAATCAAACTGTAGAAATCTGGATGGTGTCTAAATCTGTGTAGTAAAAGAGCAGAAAGTATAGACTGTCCTGACGCCAGCAGTTTACTCTCTGCCGGACATCAACCCAGTTCTGTCTCTAACTGGGTCAGAACTATATTTACCGTCCCAGGTGTCACTTTAACATCGATTCTGTATGAAATCAGTATAATGGTGTGACTCCGGGTGTGGACGGACTCCTCTCTTGCTGCACACGTGTACATTTGGCTGCGGATAGAAGACAGATCCGAATTTCAATAAAGACACATTATTTTTAATTATACCGGTATATAAGGGGATGGATATCTTATTAAATGGCTTCAAAGTAAATCTAATATATAAAGGTGTGTGTGTGTGTGTGTGTGTGTGTGTGTGTGTGTGTGTGTGTGTGTGTGTGTATATCCGCTAAAGGAAACTGCACCATTGCATTTACAATCACGAAATTTTGCACAGATGCCAATTTTGAGACAGACAGAGACAGACGGGGAAAGAGACAAACGGGGAAAGAGACAGACGGGGAAAGAGACAGACCTGGAAAGAGACAGACCTGGAAAGAGACAGACCTGGAAAGAGACAGACCGGGAAAGAGACAGACCTGGAAAGAGACAGATCGGGAAAGAGACAGATCGGGAAAGAGACAGACCTGGAAAGAGATAGGGAAAGACACAGACCTGGAAAGAGACAGACCTGGAAAGAGATAGGGAAAGAGACAGACCGGGAAAGAGACAGACCGGGAAAGAGACAGACCGGGAAAGAGACAGACCGGGAAAGAGACAGACCCGGAAAGAGACAGACCCGGAAATAGACAGACCTGGAAAGAGACAGACCTGGAAAGAGACAGGGAAAGAGACAGACCGGGAAAGAGACAGACCGGGAAAGAGACAGCCAGGGCAAAGAGACAGCCGGGGCAAAGAGACAGCTGGGGCAAAGAGACAGCCGGGGCAAAGAGACAGCCGGGGCAAAGAGACAGGCGAGGCAAAGAGACAGACGGGGCAAAGAGACAGACGGGGCAAAGAGACAGACACAGACAGACGGGGAAAGATACAGACACAGAGATAGAGAGAGACAGACACAGAGATGGAGACAGATAGACTGATACAAATACAGACAGAGAGATAGAAACAGACAGACAGAGACATAGACAAAGACAGACAAAGAAAGACAAAGACAGACAAAGAAAGACACAGACAGAGAGACAGACAGCAACACACAGACAGAGACTGGGAGAGAGACAGACAGACAGTTAGGGCGCTCTCACACATCGGCTTTTCGCCGGTTTGACGGGTGCGGCACACGCCAGTACAGTATGATACTGTACAGTGGCAGCGCCACAACTTCCGGGTCACATGCTCCGGTCACATGACAGCATGTGACCGGCGCTTATTGTGCTGCCAGTGTACTGTATACACTGTACTGGCGTGCGCCGCATCCGTCGAACCGGCGACAAGCCGGATGTGTGAGAGCGCCCTTACTATCCCAGGCAACGCCCGGGTACTACAGCTAGTAAATAAATCATACTCACCCTCCCTGACTCGCTCCTTTCTGGCCTTTGCTTCCTAATCCTGTCCTGTATACCCTGGCAATATACCCAGAAATGCCGGCTCAAGTAGTGGCAGCAGATTGGGTAATTGGGCACTTCTGGCTATTACTAGTGGGTCGAGGACTGGTGAGCATTGAAACTGAGAATCGGGATCGGTTGTCACCACGACTCGTAGGTGAACATATTTCGATAAGGAGATTCTAGGAAGTCAATAAAGCCGGGATCAGAGCCTCCTCCGCCGGCACATTACGGTGAGGAGTCGGTGCTAGGACCGGTTGCTGTCGGTAATAATAACCTTCTCTATTATTGATGCTCACATGTGAACCATTATCCCGATATTAGCCGTCACATGATACTACAGTCGTCCCTGTGTCAGAAACAAAGAAGTTTTATGTCTCCATCCAGCCAACGGGAATATCCGGTGACACCTCAGTATCATGAGACTATCAAATGATGAATGAGAGAAAATACAGCTGCCTCCGTACCTAAGGGGGAGGGGGGAGAAATGCAAACTACACGCTGTACCTCTCTCCATAAAGTAAGCAGCGGCCATCACCAAGCGTCCCGACATAATAGCCACTCCAAAGTAATTCAAAGTGTAAATAAAATCCCTTGTCATTATGTCTCACTTCCACGTCTGCCCCTTGGTTCTGGATGGAGTCAGTCTCCTTCCCCTTCTGGCAGCTGACTTCCCCTGTGTGTAGCAGGCAACCTCTCCAATGGATCATCAGGCCCTGCTCCTTTTCTGACATGCTGGGCAGGTTTTTTCTATTGCTTGCTCTGCGGAGACCTGACTGTAGGGAGAGTTACTGATCACCAGGACTCGGCTCATCAGTCACACACACATTGTTATCTTCTCTGAACACCAGGTGGCGCCGCACTAGGACATTGGAGATATCACTCTTCACTGAATCATGTAAATCAGGGGTGGGGAACCTTTTTTTCTGCCAAAGGCCATTTGGATATTTCTATACTCATTTGGGGGATGTACAAAATTATCAGTTTGAAATTTATCCTGTGATATTCGGTCAAGCAATTAATTAAGCCCCCCTGATGTGATGGCTGGAGCTGACGCTCTTTGGAGCGGCTGTGATGGTAGGTGGCATGTGTGATGATGTCACTCGCAACTACTTCTCATGGTTTGCGTCGGTCTGAAGCGCAGTCAACTCTGTACGATACATTTTGAAAATAACTCGCAGCAGAAAGTTCTGCAGATGGATATTATCCTGCAGCTTTATCACAGTGGGAAATTCATCACTGGTCACATTACATTTATAGAACTCAAGCACTGCAAGGTGCTTACATCACATAGGAGACACCAAGGCTACTGTATATACATCATAAATGAGATACAGAGACTGCAATATACAATACATCACATAGGAAACACTGAGACTGCTGTATACATCACATAGGAAACACCGAGGCTGCTGTATACATCGCATAACAAACAATGAGACTACTATATACATCACATAGGAAATACTGAGACTGCTGTATACATCACATAGGAGACACCGAGAGTGGTGTATACATCAAATAAGAGACGGGACTGCTATATGCATCACATAGGAGTCACTGAGGCTGCTGTATATACATCACATAGGAGATATAGAGACTGCTATACACACAACGTAGGAGACACCAAGACTGCTGTATACATCACATAGGAGACACTGAGACTGCTGTATAATCACATAGGAGACACTGAAACTGCTATATATATATATATATATATATATATATATATATATATCAATCACATAGGAGACCCAAAGCTGCTGTACATACATCACATAGGTAACACAGAGACTGCAATATACATCACATAGGAGACACCAAGACTGCTGTATATACACATCACATAGAAGACACCGATACTGCTGTATTCTTTACTAATTGGTCTCTCTGTTACCAAACTCTCCACTCTCCCCTCTCCAATCCTCCTGAATGCTGCAGCCAGGATCATTTTCCTCTCCAACCGCTTCACTGACGCCTCTGCTCTGTGCCATTCATTACACTGGTTGCCTATCCGCTACAGAATCCAATATAAACGTATCACGCTGACTCACAAAGATCCCCACGGTTCCACACCACCCTACATCTCCTCCCTCATGTCTGTCTATCACCCCACCCGTGCCCTCCGCTCTGCTAATGACATACATTCTACAAAGACACGGTGGTTGGATCCAAAGATCTCAAGTTTGGACTCATCAGATAAAGCACAGATTTCCACTGGTCTAATGTCCATTCCTTGTGTTCTTTAGCCCAAACAAGTCTCTTCTGCTTGTTGCCTGTCCTTAGCAGTGGTTTCCTAGCAGCTATTTTACCATGAAGGCTGCTGCACAAAGTCTCCTCTTAACAGTTGTTCTAGAGATGAGGTGTGTCCAAACTTTTGGTCTGTACTGTACGCACAAACAGAACGTGGTAGATCTTGCTCTTGAAGGTGGCTGCAGCCCAGGTGCAAGATGCTGATGTCACAGCCACTCAACCCATTCAACCTAGAGGGAAGGGGGACGGCTGCTTAGCAAAAAACTTGCACACTTAGGCGGGCTTTGCACACTACGACATCGCAGGTGCGATGTCGGTGGGGTCAAATTGAAAGTGACGCACATCCGGCATCGCATGTGACATCGCAGTGTGTAAACCCTAGATGATACGATTAACGAGCACAAAAGCGTCACAATCGTATCATCGGTGCAGCGTCGGCGTAATCCATAATTACGCTGACGCGACGGTCCGATGTTGTTCCTCATTCCTTCGGTAGCACACATCGCTGTGTGTGAAGCCGCAGGAGCAAGGAACATCTCCTACCGGCGTCACCACGGCTTCCGTAGGATATGCGGAAGGAAGGCGGTGGGCGGGATGTTTACATCCTGCTCATCTCCGCCCCTATTGGCTGCCTGCTGTGTGACGTCGCAGTGACGCCGCACGACCCGCCCCCTTAATAAGGAGGCGGGTCGCCGGCCAGAGTGATGGTCGCAGAGCAGGTGAGTGCATGTGAAGCCGGCGTAGCGATAATTTTCGCTACGGCTGCTATCACAAGATATTGTACCTGCGACGGGGGCGGGGACTATCGCGTGCGACATCGCAGCATCGGCTTGCGATGTCGCAACGTGCAAAGCCCGCCTTAGGCTGCTTTCACACCTCTGGTTTTTGCTATGCGGCACAATCCGGCACTTTGCTGGAAAATCGCAACCGGATTTTTTTGCTGCCGGTTGCGTTTTTTCTGCATAGACTTTAATTAGTGCCGGATTGTGCCGCATGGCCTTGCGTTTGGTCCGGTTTTTGCCGCATGCGGCAGATTTAGCCGATGCGGCGGCCGGATGGAACGTTGCCTGGCACGTTTGTTTGTGCGGCAAAAAAAAACCGCATTGCGCTGCATCCGGCCGATGCGGCGCTTTTCTCAATGCATCCCTATGGATGCTGGATGCGGCGCGATGCGGCAAAAAACGCATCCGGCCGCCGCATGCGGTTTTTGCCACTGCGCATGCTCAGTAGCATGCCGCAAGCGGCAAAAAACGGACGAGCCGCATGTAAAAACGTATGCAAAGGATGCAGTGTTTTCACCGCATCCATTGCATAGGTTTCACAGCCGGATTGAGCCGCACGGCGTGTGAAAGCAGCCTAATAAGGCTTGTACTGGGAGCCCATCATATAGATAGGTGTGATGCACAGTGTCTGAACTGTGACCTATAGATGACGCCAGAAACCCAGGTCAGGCGGGCTAATCAGCACTATACAGGGGCATCTCACACTGATAAGTGAGGTGCACAGTGTCTGAATTGTGGCCTATAAATGACGCACAACACTAGGCCAGGCGGGTCAGTTAGCACTATATACATGCATCACACACGACAGGCTCACCAATATACCACCTAAAATCAAAAGGTCCACACACATCCTGCAAAAATGGATAAAATGTGCCATCCTTCAATTATGAGATATTAGTTGATATTTTGGTCCAAAATATGGAAGCCCACAATCCACGTCACGGATACTCACACTTGCGAGTCCCTACACTAATTTATCAAGAAAACCCCACATAGAACTACAACAAAAAAGAAAAACCTACCAGAGATGCCAGACCAGATGATGTACGCACAAAATGGGCTGGACCATATATGACAAGCTTCCCCCCCATTCACCTTTTGTGTCTCCCCTATTTCCTCGTAGACTGTAAACTCCTCTTGGTATTTGAATTTTGTTATTTTGTATTGTCTCATATTGTCTGTACACGTCCCCTCTGAATTGTAAAGCGCTGCGGAATATGTTGGCGCTATATAAATAAAAATTATTATTATCATGTACATCACAGAGGAGACATCGAGCCTGCTATATACACATCCCATAGGAGACAACAAGACTGCTATATACATCACATGGGAGACATTGAGACTGCTGTATATACATCACAGGTAAATGGCCTGCGGGCCAGAGGTTCCCCACTGCTGATGTAAATGGTAGCCACTGGTTTTGACGTAGAGGATTTGCCACATTTTACACAGTGGAAATACACTGAAAACACATGTACATTTTTTACCTGTGGATAATGCAATTCTATGGGGAAGATCCGCACAGAATACTCCTCGCCTCGCAGGAGAAATCGATGTGTTGCAGATGTGAAACGCACCGCAGATTAATAAGGAGGCGCAGCGGCAGGAGGTTTCTATAAATCCATTCACTTTGCTGGATCTAGAAGATGCTGCGTTTTTTTTTTTATAGTGAAAATTCGAACGTAGCCGTACACGAGCGCCGCCAGAATAATCTATTGAGCCGTACACGAGCGCCGCCAGAATAATCTATGGAGCCGTACACGAGCGCCGCCAGAATAATCTATGGAGACGTACACGAGCGCCGCCAGAATAATCTATGGAGCCGTACACGAGCGACACTAGTATAATCTATGGAGCCGTACACGAGCGACACTAGTATAATCTATGGAGCCGTACACGAGCGACACCAGTATAATCTATGGAGCCGTACACGAGCGACACCAGTATAATCTATGGAGCCGTACACGAGCGACACCAGTATAATCTATGGAGCCGTACACGAGCGACACCAGTATAATCTATGGAGCCGTACACGAGCGACACCAGTATAATCTATGGAGCCGTACACGAGCGACACCAGTATAATCTATGGAGCCGTACACGAGCAACACCAGTATAATCTATGGAGCCGTACACGAGCGACACCAGTATAATCTATGGAGCCGTACACGAGCGACACCAGTATAATCTATGGAGCCGTACACGAGCGACACCAGTATAATCTATGGAGCCGTACACGAGCGACACCAGTATAATCTATGGAGCCGTACACGAGCGACACCAGTATAATCTATGGAGCCGTACACGAGCGACACCGGTATAATCTATGGAGCCGTACACGAGCGACACCAGTATAATCTATGGAGCCGTACACGAGCGACACCAGTATAATCTATGGAGCCGTACACGAGCGACACCAGTATAATCTATGGAGCCGTACACGAGCGACACCAGTATAATCTATGGAGCCGTACACGAGCGACACCAGTATAATCTATGGAGCCGTACACGAGCGACACCAGTATAATCTATGGAGCCGTACACGAGCGACACCAGTATAATCTATGGAGCCGTACACGAGCGACACCAGTATGATCTATGGAGCCGTACACGAGCGACACCAGTATAATCTATGGAGCCGTACACGAGCGACACCAGTATAATCTATGGAGCCGTACACGAGCGACACCAGTATAATCTATGGAGCCGTACACGAGCGACACAAGTATAATCTATGGAGCCGTACACGAGCGACACCAGTATAATCTATGGAGCCGTACACGAGCGACACCAGTATAATCTATGGAGCCGTACACGAGCGACACCAGTATAATCTATGGAGCCGTACACGAGCGACACCAGTATAATCTATGGAGCCGTACACGAGCGACACCAGTATAATCTATGGAGCCGTACACGAGCGACACCAGTATAATCTATGGAGCCGTACACGAGCGACACCAGTATAATCTATGGAGCCGTACACGAGCGACACCAGTATAATCTATGGAGCCGTACACGAGCAACACTAGTATAATCTATGGAGCCGTACACGAGCGACACCAGTATAATCTATGGAGCCGTACACGAGCGACACTAGTATAATCTATGGAGCCGTACACGAGCGACACCTGTATAATCTATGGAGCCGTACACGAGCGACACCAGTATAATCTATGGAGCCGTACACGAGCGACACCAGTATAATCTATGGAGCCGTACACGAGCGACACCGGTATAATCTATGGAGCCGTACACGAGCGACACCAGTATAATCTATGGAGCCGTACACGAGCGACACCAGTATAATCTATGGAGCCGTACACGAGCGACACCGGTATAATCTATGGAGCCGTACACGAGCGACACCGGTATAATCTATGGAGCCGTACACGAGCGACACCTGTATAATCTATGGGACTGTGCACGGTTTTTGTGCCCCAAAAAGAAAAAAATGGAGACGTGTCATGAATAAAATGCGCCCAATAAAAATTAACATTTTATTTTTTGTATACACGAAAACGGATGAATGTGAATGAAGCAGAAATGCGACTTGTAAATCCGCAGGAGATGTCTGCTCGCGGGTCAGCGCCTTCCCCAGCTCCTGCCGGAATACGCCACCAGGGGGCGACAATGAGCTCAGGAAGACGGAAAACATCAAATCCGCTTCATTCCGATGACGGCAGTGACGTAAAGAAAGCGATGACCTGCCGCTGCGACACCGTCACAGCTATCTCCTGACCTCACGTGCTCGCGATATGCAGACACACAAATGGTGACACGTAGGTGGTGACTCACCTGGGATTCCGGGGAGGTGTGATTGGCTCTGTCGCGATACACTCGGGATAAATGTCCCGTTCCAGCACCAACGCTCCTCCCACTTCCAGTCAACAGCATCGGTAACTGAGGCAACGAGACCCCGGTATCTGATTGGCAGGTTTGGATCTAAGGAGTTATCCAATAGGATTGCCTAGAGGGCGCGTCTTGTCCAATGGGAGTTCGAGAGGAGAGCGGCTGCGCCGTGACGTCACAGGCTGGGAGCCCGGCGCTGCTGCTGCTGCTGCGGTGTGCGCGCTAGTGGGGACTGGGCTCCCGCAGCATGGACACGGGGTGAGGTCCGCGCGCCCGAGGAGCGGGGCTTCCGGCGGCTGTGCACATGAGGCGGCGGGCTCCGGGGCCCGGGGACACGCGCGCAGGCAGGTAAGTGCGAGCTGCTGGGTACGGGATGGCACGAGTGTGCGGAGCCGGCTCCCGCCCGCCCTCCGGCTGCTGCAGGGTCTCGGCTGCCGCTCCTGATGGGCAACTTTCTGTGTGCGGCTCTGGATAACGCGCGGCGACTTTACATCGGATCAGTGCGCGCACCTACGGATGTCCCTTCTCCAGGATACGGCACGGACCCTGAGCCAGTGCTGCTGCCCCCTCCAGGGCAGGATCTACAGGGCAGTGCCCATTGCTGTGCCCCCTCCCCCTCAGGGACGAGGGCCTACCGGACAAGTGCCCGCTGCCAGGGGCAAGGACCTACAGGACAGGGGCAAGGACCACCAGGGCAGGTGGACAGGGGCAAGGACCTACAGGACAGAGGCAAGGACCTACAGGACAGTTGCCCACTACCAGGGGCAAGGACCTATAAGACAGGCGATACCCGCCAGGGGCAAGGACCTACCAGACAGGTGCCCACTGCCAAGGGCAAGGACCACCAGGGCAGGTGGACAGGGGCAAGGACCTACAGGACAGGGGCAAGGACCTACAGGACAGTTGCCCACTACCAGGGGCAAGGACCTATAAGACAGGCGATACCCGCCAGGGGCAAGGACCTACCAGACAGGTGCCCACTGCCAAGGGCAAGGACCTACAGGACAGGGGCGAGGACCTACCAGACAGGTGCCCACTGCCAGGGGCAAGGACCTAGAGGACAGGGGCAAGGACCACCAGGGCAGGTGGCCAGGGGCAAGGGCCTACAGGACAGGTGCCCACTACCAGAGGCAAGGACCTACAAGACAGGTGATACCCGCCAGGGGCAAGGACCTACCGGACAAGTGCCCACTGCCAAGGGCAAGGACCTACAGGACAGGGCCGAGGACCTACCAGACAGGTGCCCCCCTGCCGGGGCAAGGACCTACCAGACATGTGCCCCCCTGCCGGGGGCAAGGACCTACCAGACGGGAGCAAGAACCTAAAGGACAGGTGCCCACTGCTAGGGGCAATGACCGCCAGGGCAGGTGGCACCCCTTCCTCCAGGGGCAAGGACCTACAGGACAGATGCCCCCTGCCTAGATGTCCCTTCAAGGCTGTTTTGTGATGTTTTCCAATGCTAGGGCAGAGACCTACTGGACAAACTGCCATAGCTAAGTTAGGGTCCCACTCTACCGATGCCCCCCACTAGGGAAAGGACATACTTGGGACACGCACATTGAAATAGCAAGGACTCAGTGGGCTGCTAATGCTACCATTTGCTATGGCATGGATCCTCTGGGCCAGTGCCCACCACTACACTGGGCATGTACCTGCCACTAGGGCACTTGCAGGTGTGCCTTCGCACCCATCACCCTCTGTATCCTGGCACATCCACATACAGTCCTTCCCCTGGCGCAGGTATCATCTGAGCATCTAATCCTTCAGTGTTTTACCTCCGCACACGGCGGTGCCCACTCGTGCTGCCCCTGTAGTGCCGCTCACACCTCCACTACACCAGGCTGCTGGATGCTGTCATGGTTGTCCTTGTGCGGCTCCTGATGTCACCTGGGGCTTCTGTGATGTAGTTTTCAGCGGTTTTACTCCAGGAGGATGCAGGTTTTGTTTCCACTCCAAGGTGGGCATGAAATGTGGGCCTCGTGCCGCTGGTGTTTGAGAATTCAGACTTTCCTGATGCCGCCGTTGCATTATGTGCATTATGTGCCTGTGTGGTCGGTGCCCGCTGTGTGCCATCCGCCAGTGAATAGGTCACTCACTTTACATTGGCAGTATATGAAGTTTTCTGTGCTGCGTCTGCAGTGTGCCCGCCTGTGATGAAGGTCACCACTGAGTCCTGCACGGTGCCCGATGATTGCATGTCCAGATGAGATGTGACGGCTCTGAGCTGCTGGTGATTACATTGGTGACTTCCGTGTCGACCCCGCGCCCGTCTTCATTGGCTCCTTGAGAATTAGAAGTGTTGGGGAGGGGGGGGGGGTGCACTCAAGGTTGTGAGAAAATAAATGCAACTACTGCAGCGTTGCAGGCAGGAAGGTGCTGACGACTGGGCAGGTGTGGGCACTGCTGGAGGAATGCCAGGAATGTATGGGGGGGGATCCAGGATTTGCCGCCCATCTCTTGGGGCATAGTAACGCCAAGGGTTCCTGCGTGACAGTATCATGGCATCAGAGATTGCACACAAGCCCTTCCGTATGAATCATTTATTCACAGCGATGCTTTTTTTTTTCCTGCCGTGGCTGTTTGACAGATGCAGCAGAACTGAGTGTGTCTCTGCAGAGTGCGGCTCTGCTACATCAGTGTACAGTATATATCTTCTGAAGGTCACACTCTCCTCTGGGTGTCTTAGGGTTAATGAGGCAGCTGTACGATTTCTTAAACTCCGCTCTCCTCCTCTCCGATCAGTCTGATTCCTTCTTTGCTGCGTGGCGCTCTGCCAACGCTTCACATTGATAGATTATAATGTTGGGTTTATGGGAGCGTTATAGCAGGGAGCGTTACAGCAGGGTGCGTTATATACTGTCCGCCCGGATCTCAGGGTAACGCGTGCATCCGGCTGTATGATCCATCCGGGTGGCACAGTCCATCGCCTGCCGGGGCTCACATTTTGGTCCCTATTCAGATGTCCATGTTTTTATTTTTTCATGTATGAAAAAATAACACTTTTTCATCAATGTGTGCATCCAATTTTTCATATATTTACGGTCCATCACCGTAAAAAGCTTCTCCTACCCATTAAATGGTCTTCTACTCTTAGCTTTCTGCCCTCTGATGGCCAGCGCTGGGTTACAATATTAGAATCAGATGTTACTCACCCTGCCCCGGTCCACCATCGCCTTCCTGTCATTGCTCTGGTGACTATTTGCAGGCATGGCTCATGGGACTGCTGCAGCCAATGATTGCCTGCAGCGGTGATATGCAGCCAGGCAATAGAGACCAAGGCCGGGTGGCAGAAAAACGTCTGATTTTATTATTTTAACCCAGCGCTGGCCATCAGAAAGCTTTAAGAATAGATGGTTTCCTGGATGATGCATTGCTAATGGGGGGCTGTATGCCCAAAGGCCCCCTATTTTGGCGCACAAAATGCCTAAACACCTGTAGGACCCCCTAAGGCCTTGGCGCAAACCCTTTTTTCACTCTGCGTTTTGCTTTAATGCTGTGATAGGTTTGTTGTGGTTTCTTTAAACGTATCCATAGGCTTCTGACCGCCTTACGGTGTCACTTTCAGCTCCGTCAGGCTGCATCGATTGCTACGTATTCTTCTCCTCTATAGACTGGCACTGTGCTATTCCACACAGAAATCGTGTACTGTGCTGTGTGTTTTTCTAAGTGAGAACCTTTTGGGCAGCGGATGCTACCTTGTGCGCACACAGCGGCATCTGTCGGAGATGTACTTTGAAAAACCCTCATGGATGCTGCGAAATGTAGCATGAAGGTTACCAGTAAAGGACTAGTCCAAACATTAATAGCAGCTATCGGTAGGTGTGACCGCTGGGGTCCCCACCCCTGCTGAAATGTCCCATCATTTGGGCATCCATCTCCCCGCCCTCGGGAATACTGGAGAAAATCAATCTTTGTACTTTGTTCCTGATTCATTATTATTTTTTTTTTTTTGTGTTGCGGTATTTGTTGAAATTTTGGGTGGCCAATTCTTCAAAATGGCACAGACTGTTAAAGAATTTTACACAAAGTTGAGAATCGCCTTTTATTTTTGTCGTTCACTTTTTTGGGATTTCTTGGTGCAAAAAAGGCACTTTCGGCAACAATTGCTTAAAGGGAAGCCATCACCACTTGTTTGGCTATAAGCTGCGGCCACCACCACCGGGCTCTTATATACAGCATTCTAACATGCTGTATATAAGAGCCCAGGCCGGGGGTATAACATATAAAGTGTTTTTTAATACTTACCTAACGGTCGCGCGGTGGGCCTTATGGGCGTCTCCGTTGTCCGGTGCCGGCGCTGCCTCTTTTGGCCATCTTTGTGCTTCTTCTTCTCTAGCCGCGGTGCATGACAGGTCCGACGTCATCCACACTCGCCGGCATTCAGGTCCTGAGCAGGCGCACTGTGATCTGCCATGAGTAGGGCAGATCAAAGTATTGTAGTGCGCCTGCGCAGGACCGGTGAGTGTGTGTGTGATGTAGCCGCGTCATGCACACAGGCTTCAGAAAGAGGACGAAGATGGCCGAAAGAGGAGGCACCGACACCGGAGAACGGAGACGCCCATAAGGCCCATAATCAAACGTGTGGTAAGTATTATAAAGTGTTTTTTATGTTACATCCCCGGCCTGGGCTCTTATATACAGCATGCTAGAATGCTGTATATAAGAGCCCGGTGGTGGTGGCCGCAGCTTATAGGCCAAAAAAGTGGTGACAGGTTCCCTTTAAATTCTGTCACACATAAATTTACTTTTTGAGGGACTGGAGCACGTTTGCACAAAATGTTTGTGAATATTTGAAAAGTCACAACTAGAAGTGGGTGGATAGATTTGGTCCGGTCCATCGACCAGGTCAGTAGTCGTTGGCATCTGGACCGGAGGCTCGCACTCCTCTTACCTTCCTGGATCCACGGCTTGGCTTTGATTAGCCTGATTGGCTTGACGTCATGAGAGACTAGAGCATGCTTGCACAAAATGTTTGTGAATTTTTGAAAAGTCACAAATAGAGATGGGTGGATAAATTCGGT
Organism: Anomaloglossus baeobatrachus; assembly: GCF_048569485.1. Lineage (NCBI taxonomy): Eukaryota > Metazoa > Chordata > Amphibia > Anura > Aromobatidae > Anomaloglossus > Anomaloglossus baeobatrachus. The sequence continues at coordinate 41,639,459 of NC_134359.1, forward strand.
TGGGTCCATCGACCAGGTCAGCAATCATTGGCGTCTGCACAGTAGGCTCGCAAACCTCTTACCTTCATGCATGGGCTTTGATTAGCTGGACTGGCTTGACGTCATTAGTGGCATCACATCCCAATGGTGACGTTACACCGGCCAGGTTCATAAAAAGCCGCGTCAGGAATCCTGAAAGGTAAGAGATTCATGAGCCTTTCCGTCCATTAACTACTGACCTGGCCAATAGATCGGAGTCTCGGGAATAGATTCTTCCATCTCCTTTTGCAAATTGAGTTGGGTGAAAACCCCTGGAAAACCCAAACTCTGACCATCCTAAAAAAAACATGAATCATGTAAAATTATTAAAAGCCTCAATGAAAACTATGAATATGGTGCAAACAAAGAAAGGCACAAAACTAGATTGAAAAAAAAAAAAAAAAAAGCATTGATGAATCAGCCCCAAAGTCCAGCTATTCATGTTGGGAATGAATCTTTAAAGTGCACTAATCACCAGGATTTTCCTATATAACCTAAAGCCAGAGCTATACTGGCGCTATCAGGCTGATTCTAGACATACCTTTAGTTGTCATCTAAGATGTATAGGTTTTGAAACAAAAGCAAGTAAAGTTTGTAAAATCAGCAGCTTGTTGAAAGACAGCAGCTGACGATCAGCAAATAGCTGGGGTGGTTATTCAGTTATCCCCTCCCACTGTTACTTAGGCTAATTCGATTGTAGAATCATTTTACTTTGTTACTAGAAGGACCTGTGCTGATGTCATACCCATGTGACCACAAGGGGCGGGGCCTCAGCCAACATAGCTGATACCAGGAAGCAACGTTTTCTGTTGGCTGAGGCACCACCCCTTCTGGTCACATGGGTATGACATCAGCTCAGGTCCTTCTAGTCACAAAGTAAATCGATTCTATAATAGAATTTGCATAAGTAACAGAAGGAGGGGGTAACTATGAATATCCCCCCCCCCCCCCAGCTATCAGCTAATTCGGCAGCTGCTGTCACTCAAAAAGCCGCTCATTTTACAAAAGTTTACTTGCTTGTGTTTCAAAACCTATACATCTGAGCTGACATCTACAGGTATATATAGAATAAGCCTGATAGTGCCAGTATAGCACTGGCTATAGGTTATATAGGACAATCCTGGTGATTGGTGAGCTTTAAAGGTGCTGTCTTGATAGATAATCCCTGTACATTGATTACATGGTGGGCACAAATGACCATCTGTATATCACATGGACCCCTCCTAGTGGTCCCCTGCTTGGGTCATAGATGGGATCCTTAGTGGTGGCCATATGTACAACCGTAGTCCCATCACAACCTCCGTCTGGAGTTTCTGCTGGATGGAAACCTGTATGGATGCGTGGAGACACAGGACGTGGTGGATACGGCATTCGGTGGTCTGGACTGGGGGGGAAATGGTGATGAAAGGAAGGCTCAGATCCCGGGGTGAGGTCAGGATAAGGAGGAGGCAGAACCCTCTGTCTATAATTGCAGGGTGTGCCACTTACTCCAAAACATTGCCCCAGCGGGAGCCAGAGGCCCTGGCAGATGTTCAGATCTGAGAATACACAGCTGGCTTTTACTTTCCAGCCGGCAGAGAAGCGAGAGCCGGAAAATGTAGTAATAAGCTGCTCATCGCACGGCCCTGTATTGTCCTCTGCTGACATACGAGGGAGCTGACATAACGAGAGCGTAACAGCGGGTTTTATCAGGGCACATGGTGGCCATCGTCCTTACATGCTGGCAACGGCTGAGAGGGAGGAGATGGCGGTGAGCAAACATCAGTCTGATTGTAGGGAGTGCAGGTGTAAGACATGCTGGGAGTTGTAGTTCCAGGACCGCGCAGCAGTGCCGTAGGTTGGTGACACATACGCCCGAATGTCGGGCAGGATTTCTGTGCCCGCAGAGATGGAGGGTATAATTCTCGGCAGGGAGCTGTAGATTTCCAGTTTTGGCACAGCTCATCATTTCTATGTGCGAGAGGACAGAAGATTGTGTCCTACCGAGTGGCTTCAGAAATTCTGCAAACCCGTATGTTGGAAATAAGCTGCGTGCCTGGACGCTTGTAGCTGAACTGACAACTCTGTCTCCAAGGGATTATAGCGGATCACGTTCTGCTTTATACTCGGGGAAGATTTAAGCCTCGGCTCTGTTAATTCAGCACTGGCTCTCCCGGCTCCGACCGCTATGGAAGCTCGAGTGCTTTGGAGCTGAATAATCTTGTAAATGCACTTTTTACTCCCCCCTAAAGCTCGCCTTTAGTAATTTTATTACTGATAAGAAGGTTAGTCCATTTTCGATCACAATGTATGACATTTTTAGGGTCGTTTTTACTGTCCATTTGACCACCAGTCGGTAGAGTCCAACAGAGCCACCGCACAGCTGTGAGAGCTGCAATGTCCGGTAACAGTTTGCAGTTGGGTTTGGTGCCCAACTGTTCTCATGGTGGGATCCCCTTATCGCTGTATTTCCATTTTTACCAGGACTTTAATATTATGATACGTCTTCTACAGACCATGCGCCCTTCACATCCGGTTTCAAGCCCAATATCTCTACAGTAGATAGTTTTCTGGCCAACTGTTCCTGAAGCATTGGTGGTCTTCCCCTTTTTCCAGGACAATCCTGAATGTTTCTGGAGTTGGTCAGTATGTATATTGCTAGGATTATTATTATTATTATAGCGCCATTTATTCCATGGCGCTTTACAAGTGAAAGAGGGTATACGTACAACAATCATTAACAGTACAAAACAGACTGGTATAGGAGGAGAGAGGATATGCCAACATGTTATGATCTGCCGGGTGGGACATCTGGGATCTGCACTATTCCTGAAAATGAAGGGGCTCCAATGCCTATGTAATACAGAATGTTTCTGTTTCACATCCCCCCCAACTACCTGATGTCTCACTTGGGTCATAACGTAGCCCCTTCCTTCTTAAAGAGGACCAAACACCAGGATTTTCCTATATAAACTAAAGCCAGTGCTATACTGGTGCTATCAGGCTGATTCTATACATACCTTTAGTTGTGAGATCGGATGTATAGTTTCTGAAATACAGGCAAGTAAAGTTTGTGAAATGCACTGTTATTTGATTAATAGCAGCTACAGAGTATCTAATAGGTGGGTCAGGTTTTGCTAGTTATTCCCACTTCTGTCTGCCTGTCCTTCCTCCCTCCCTCCCTCCTCTCCTTGTAATAACAGACAGGGGGAGGAAGGACAGGCAGGCAGATAGGGGCGGGAATAACTAGCAAAACCCGAACCACCTATTAACATAGATATTCTGTTGCACCTCTCATCAAATAACAGTGCATTTCACAAACTTTACTTGCCTGTATTTCAGAAACTATACATCCGATCTCACAACTAAAGGTATGTATAGAATCAGCATGACTGCGCCAGTTTAGCTGTGGCTTTAGTTTATATATGAATATCTTGGTGGTTGGTCCTCTTTAAGCACCTCACGTATTTTACATCTAAGTCAGCAGCACAATTAAAGATGATGTTAGCAAAAAGAAATCGGGCTATTAGAATTTCATTATCTGATTCGTTTTTTTTTCTTTGTTTGGGGGGTGTAAACCCTTTCCAGGGGAAACGCTCTTCTCTTTTTGAAACCGCACAAACTCTCAGCCAAACCAAGCTCTTATTGGGCGATTGTCTATCTAGTGAATGGCCGTTCGGTTGACAGCCATCTCATGTGGGTATGATCGGCTTTAGGATTCTAGAGGCCCACGATCCGCACCAATATACAGTGGAAAACCCCTTCTATGATTGTTCTTAGTGCCTTTAAAGCCCAATACAGATTAGATAGCGGTGAGGCGAGTGCTATCTCTTCCGAAGGCCCCTTACACGGGAATGCTTGGCTCAGTCAAATGCTTTTGTGATCTCAATGAGAGCGTCTGACCCCCTTGTGCCTTCCGTCGGACCCCCCCCGCCCTTGTGCCTTCCGTCGGACCCCCCCCCGCCCTTGTGCCTTCCGTCGGACCCCCCCCCGCCCTTGTGCCTTCCGTCGGACCCCCCCGCCCTTGTGCCTTCCGTCGGACCCCCCCGCCCTTGTGCCTTCCGTCGGACCCCCCCCGCCCTTGTGCCTTCTGTCGGACCCCCCCCCCCGCCCTTGTGCCTTCTGTCGGACCCCCCCCCCGCCCTTGTGCCTTCTGTCGGACCCCCCCCCGCCCTTGTGCCTTCTGTCGGACCCCCCCCGCCCTTGTGCCTTCTGTCGGACCCCCCCGCCCTTGTGCCTTCTGTCGGACCCCCCCCCGCCCTTGTGCCTTCTGTCGGACCCCCCCCGCCCTTGTGCCTTCTGTCGGACCCCCCCCGCCCTTGTGCCTTCTGTCGGACCCCCCCCGCCCTTGTGCCTTCTGTCGGACCCCCCCCCCGCCCTTGTGCCTTCTGTCGGACCTCCCCCCCGCCCTTGTGCCTTCTGTCGGACCCCCCCCCCGCCCTTGTGCCTTCTGTCGGACCCCCCCCCCGCCCTTGTGCCTTCTGTCGGACCCCCCCCCCCCGCCCTTGTGCCTTCTGTCGGACCCCCCCCGCCCTTGTGCCTTCTGTCGGACCCCCCGCCCTTGTGCCTTCTGTCGGACCCCCCCCGCCCTTGTGCCTTCTGTCGGACCCCCCCCGCCCTTGTGCCTTCTGTCGGACCCCCCCGCCCTTGTGCCTTCTGCCTTGTGCCTTCTGTCGGACCCCCCCCCCCCGCCCTTGTGCCTTCTGTCGGACCCCCCCCGCCCCGCCCTTGTGCCTTCTGTCGGACCCCCCCCGCCCCGCCCTTGTGCCTTCTGTCGGACCCCCCCCGCCCCGCCCTTGTGCCTTCTGTCGGACCCCCCCGCCCCGCCCTTGTGCCTTCTGTCGGACCCCCCCGCCCCGCCCTTGTGCCTTCTGTCGGACCCCCCCCGCCCCGCCCTTGTGCCTTCTGTCGGACCCCCCCCCGCCCCGCCCTTGTGCCTTCTGTCGGACCCCCCCCGCCCCGCCCTTGTGCCTTCTGTCGGACCCCCCCCCGCCCCGCCCTTGTGCCTTCTGTCGGACCCCCCCCCACCGCCCTTGTGCCTTCCGTCGGACCCCCCCCCACCGCCCTTGTGCCTTCCGTCGGACCCCCCCCCCACCGCCCTTGTGCCTTCCGTCGGACCCCCCCCCACCGCCCTTGTGCCTTCCGTCGGACCCCCCCCCACCGCCCTTGTGCCTTCTGTCGGACCCCCCCCCACCGCCCTTGTGCCTTCTGTCGGACCCCCCCCACCGCCCTTGTGCCTTCTGTCGGACCCCCCCCCACCGCCCTTGTGCCTTCTGTCGGACCCCCCCCGCCCTTGTGCCTTCTGTCGGACCCCCCCCGCCCTTGTGCCTTCTGTCGGACCCCCCGCCCTTGTGCCTTCTGTCGGACCCCCCCCGCCCTTGTGCCTTCTGTCGGACCCCCCCCGCCCTTGTGCCTTCTGTCGGACCCCCCCGCCCTTGTGCCTTCTGCCTTGTGCCTTCTGTCGGACCCCCCCCCCGCCCTTGTGCCTTCTGTCGGACCCCCCCCGCCCCGCCCTTGTGCCTTCTGTCGGACCCCCCCCGCCCCGCCCTTGTGCCTTCTGTCGGACCCCCCCCGCCCCGCCCTTGTGCCTTCTGTCGGACCCCCCCCGCCCCGCCCTTGTGCCTTCTGTCGGACCCCCCCCGCCCCGCCCTTGTGCCTTCTGTAGGACCCCCCCCCGCCCCGCCCTTGTGCCTTCCGTCGGACCCCCCCCCACCGCCCTTGTGCCTTCCGTCGGACCCCCCCCCCCCACCGCCCTTGTGCCTTCCGTCGGACCCCCCCCCCCACCGCCCTTGTGCTTTCCGTCGGACCCCCCCCCCACCGCCCTTGTGCTTTCCGTCGGACCCCCCCCCACCGCCCTTGTGCCTCCTTCCGTCGGACCCCCCCCCCCGCCCTTGTGCCTTCCGTCGGACCCCCCCCCCCCCCCCCGCCCTTGTGCCTTCCGTCGGACCCCCGGCAGCGGCTTATCTCTTGGAGAACAAAATGATTGACTGTTGGATCTTCAACTGCTGGATTCTTCTTTGCACTCACATCTGTCCGGTAAAAGTCAGGAGGACCCCATACACATTAGACGCTCTGCTGATTCAGCCAAAAGTTTTGATGGGGTGTAATCAGGATGTGGATAAATATACTGAATTCTATATGCTATAAATAACCCAACTTTCTACGTCTAGAAGACAAAGTTCATCCGAAGTGCAATTTAGCTTTGCAGTGTTTTGCCGCCGCTCTTTCTGCACTGATGTACTTCAGGCCTTGTCAGACCTGGACATGAGACTCGTGGAAGATATTAGATTACTTTAGTACAAACGCCGGTAATTCTGGGACCAGATCAGTTACTTTTGAGTTGGGAGATTACAAGAGAAATCTCAGAAGCTTTTATGGAATTTTTTTTTTTTTTTTTTTTTTTTTACCTTTTTCCATATTCTCAAACTTTTGCATTCCAGAAATGACTTATGTTTTTTTAAGGCAACAAATCAGATAATGCTCGTTTTTTTGTTTTGTTTTTTTAATTTATAAATAACTTATTGTGCTCCTAAATCAATTCTAATTTTCAGCTTTTGGATCTCGTGCTTTATTTTTGTATTCTGGGAAAGGTTCCGATTTCTCGCATTATGCACCTTGTTCTCAGGAAGCCGGGACATGTACGGAGCGGTTCTGCGCTCATTGCGCCGGCATGCAGGGTCTTCCTGTTCTTTCTTGGCACAATCGACTTTTATAAAATGAGTTTATTCGAAATAATTTTCGCTCTTTGCATGCGTTGATCCTCCCCCTCATCCTTCACTTTGCAAAGTCTGGCAGCTGTAATAAAATACTTGTGATATCCTGTTTTTCTTGCCTGCGGTAGTTTTGCATTGTGTTTTGGCAGCGATGGGATGTGTGTGCTTAATAGTATTCCCTGTCTGTAATATCTTAGTAAAAAATGATTATTCCCCCCCCCTCATATAAGAAAGGTGCACCTATTTCATTATATCATGGCACATCCTAGAGCGATTGTTGGGGGGATTCGATCTCTGGGCCGCCCACCATTCCTGAGAGTTCATGGCTGCAGCGCCATCATTGCCTTTCCCTGCAAATTGTAGCCTATGCCTCCCGCCGTGCAGTTGGGCAGGGAACCGCGACACCACTTCATTCATTCATTCATTCATTCATTCATTCATTCACTTTCCTGCACCGCCATATGGCTGCAAGCTTTATGGAGCCAAATGCCAACCCGATGTGTCACTCTAGATGAGTAAGATGTCTCACTAGCAGCCTAAAAGCAGCCCTATGTTCACACATTGTGTTTTTGTTGCTTTTTTTTTTTTTTTTTTTAATGCAAATTTAAAATCTGCTTTTTACCATACCATCAACAGCTATATTTCCGAAATCTCACGCACACAGCTTTTTTTCCTGCAGTGAGTAAGTGAAAAAAAAATGCTGCTATTCGTTTTTGCAGCAGTTTTGGTGAAAAAAACCAAAACGCAAATACAGGAGGATATAAAATATATTTATTTTTGTGATTTTTCCAAAGTATAAACCATAGGGTTCGCCTGACTCCAAGAACAGTTTAATTAAATCAGAGATGTTTACAGTAAACAATGCCCGACCAACAGGTGACAGTATACAGTGCCCGTCCAACAGGTGACAGTATACAGTGCCCGTCCAACAGGTGACAGTATACAGTGCCCGTCCAACAGGGGACAGTATACAGTGCCCGTCCAACAGGGGACAGTATACAGTGCCCGTCCAGCAGGGGACAGTATACAGTGCCCGTCCAGCAGGGGACAGTATACAGTGCCCGTCCAGCAGGGGACAGTATACAGTGCCCGTCCAGCAGGGGACAGTATACAGTGCCCGTCCAGCAGGGGACAGTATACAGTGCCCGTCCAGCAGGGGACAGTATACAGTGCCCGTCCAGCAGGGGACAGTATACAGTGCCCGTCCAGCAGGGGACAGTATACAGTGCCCGTCCAGCAGGGGACAGTATACAGTGCCCGTCCAGCAGGGGACAGTATACAGTGCCCGTCCAGCAGGGGACAGTATAGCGTGCCCGTCCAATGTTAAGTATACATTGACCTTTGCTTGCAAGGTAGAAGCAGAAACCTAACTTTGAGATCCTTTAAAAATGCAGCAAGATAAAAAGCAGCAAAAAAGGCTGGAAAACCTGCATTTTGGCTGCAGCTTTTTTTTTTGCTGCCCATTGGTCAGGGTTTGGTTGCAGAAAAGCAACATGTGAACATGGCCTTATTGCTGTCAGCTGACCAATATTTGTTCCGACTCCACCATAAAAACGAAATCTTGGCGAATTGGCTTTTGCCGGACACCTTTGTTAGCGGCGTATCCCATGGCCAATCCTTCTTAGGCTGGAAACACATCTATGCGAGTAAAATCGGTCCGACTGGGCTGAAAAAAACTCTGCTGATTTTAGTTCACATTAGGACCGAGTGCAACGCAAGTGCGATGCTTTTTCTGAATAAATTAATAATTTTACTAGCGTGTGTAATGCGTATTTTTTACTATGTCATCTGCCATTCAGCTCTGCTACATGGCCGCTGACAGCAGACACAGACAGCCATGCAGCAGAGCTTAATGGCAGATGACAGCAGACACAGACAGAGCCGCACGATCAGAATGAACTCGGGTGAACTTCACCCGACTTCATTGTCATGCTGCGGCTCTGTCTGTGTCGCGTCCTGATTAGCGGTCACCTGTGAAGGACTCACCGGTGACCGCTAATCCCCCTGAGTGACTGAAGTTAGCAGCCCTCTCTCATACTCACCGATCCTCGATCTCCGGCGCGGCGCTGCACGGCGTTCACACTGCTGCGGCGGCTTTTACTTTTTTGAAAAAGCCGGCTGCCCATTAAACAATCTCGTATTCCCTGCTTTCCCCGCCCACAGGCGCCTATGATTGGTTGCAGTGAGACACGCCCCCACGCTGAGTGACAGGTGTCTCACTGCACCCAATCACAGCAGCCGGTGGGCGTGTCTATACTGTGCAGTGAAATAAATAATTAAATAATTAAAAAAACCAGCGTGCAGTCCCCCCCCCCCCCAATTTTAATACCAGCCAGATAAAGCCATACGGCTGAAGGCTGGTATTCTCAGGATGGGGAGCTCCACGTTATGGGGAGCCCCCCAGCCTAACAATATCAGTCAGCAGCCGCCCAGAATTGCCGCATACATTAGATGCGACAGTTCTGGGACTGTACCCGGCTCTTCCCGATTTGCCCTGGTGCGTTGGCAAATCGGGGTAATAAGGAGTTATTGGCAGCCCATAGCTGACAATAAGTCCTAGATTAATCATGTCAGGCGTCTCCCCGAGATACCTTCCATGATTAATCTGTAAGTGACAGTAAATAAACACACACCTGAAAAATCCTTTATTAGAAATAGAAAACACTAACAAATTCCCTGGTTCACCAATTTAATAAGCCCCAAAAAGCCCTCCATGTTTGGCGTAATCCAGGATGGTCCAGCGTCGCTTCCAGCTCTGCTGCATGAAGGTGACCGGAGCAGCAGAAGACACCGCCGCTCCTGTCAGCTCCACACGGCAACTGAGGTGAGTAGCGCGATCAGCTGAGCTGTCACTGAGGTTAATCGCGGCCACCGCTGGATCCAGTGGCGGCCACCGGGTAACCTCAGTGACAGCTCAGCTGATCGCGCTACTCACCTCAGTTGCTGCGTGGAGGTGACCGGAGCGGCGGTGTCTTCTGCAGCTCCGGTCACCTCCATGCAGCAGAGTTGGATGCGACGCTGGAGGTCCGTGGATTACGCCGGACATGGGGGGCTTTTTGGGGCTTATTAAATTGGTGAACCAGGGAATTTGTTAGTGTTTTTTATTTCTAATAAAGGATTTTTTCAGGTGTGTGTGTTTATTTACTGTAACTTACAGATTAATCGTGGAAGGTATCTCGGGGAGACGCCTGACATGATTAATCTAGGATTTAGTGGCAGCTATGGGCTGCCATTAACTCCTTATTACCCCGATTTTCCAACGCACCAGGGCAAATCTGGAAGAGCCGGGTACAGTCCCAGAACTGTCGCATATAATGTATGCGGCAATTCTGGGCGGCTGCTGACTGATATTGTTAGGCTGGGGGGCTCCCCATAACGTGGAGCTTCCCATCCTGAGAATACCAGCCTTTAGCCGTATGGCTTTATCTGGCTGGTATTAAAATTGGGGGGGACTGCACGCTGTTTTTTTTAATTATTTATTTCACTGCACAGTATAGACACGCCCACCGGCTGCGGTGATTGGGTGCAGTGAGACACCTGTCCCTCAGCGTGGGGGCGTGTCTCACTGCAACCAATCATAGGCGCCTGTGGGCGGGTAAAGCAGGGAATACGAGATTGTATAATGAGCGGCCGGCTTTTTCAAAATAGTAAAAGCCGCCGCAGCAGTGTGAATGCCGTGCAGCGCCGCGCCGGTGATCGGGGAACGGTGAGTATGAGAGAGGAGGGGAAAATGACCGACAGACTGTGAGAGAGGGACAGAGATAGTGACGGACCGACAGAGAGAGAATAGAGACCGAGAGGGAGAGACCGACTGACAGAGAATAGTGATTGACAGACATTGTGACACATCACTCGTTTCCAGTGTTTTAGGAAACATGCGAGAAATGTATTTAGAAAATCGGATGTCACTAGGATGGTGTGAGTGCCGTCCCATGACATCCGATTATTTACACGCTCCCATAGACTTGCATTGGAGAGACTCGCAGTAGAAAATCGCATAAAAGCAGCATGCTGCGATTTTTTTTTTTTTTTTTTTTTTTCCTCCTCAGTCAGATTTGGACTGAGAAAAAATTGCAGATGCGAGCTGAATCATTCACTAACATGTCCGATTCCAATGCGAGATTTTCTCGCATTGCTCTACTGCGAGAAACTCGCAAGTGAGAAGCAGCCCTTAAGGAATAGGCTGTCCCACCAAAATTGGCAGGTTTGACTTTTTATATACTGGTGTATGGGCCACCTTCTTTTAAAACGTACTTGTCAGCACAAACATGACTGTTCAAACCAAGCGCAGGCTCCAGTTGTTCCTTTTGACATGTCAAAATCATTTGGTGCACTTTCTTAGTTACTTGTTTTCTAACTCAACCCTCTTCCCTTCTCTTTATTTTTATATATATATATATATATATAATGTGTGTATGTATATTATATTAGTAGCGACCATAAAAAAAAAGTTGCACCAAATAAAAAGGTCTGTATCTCCAGAACTGTACCACAGATTTAATGCTAATGTATATAGTAAATCTGTGGCACAGTTCTGTTTTTTTTTGTTTTTTTTTTAAATTTTGTGCAATTTTTTTATGGTGGTGGTGCTTATAAAGTAAATTCTGAGCAAATTCTAAAGACACGCCCCAGAGGATCCTGAGAGCGACACCCCCTTGTAGAGAGTGTAGAAATTGACAGAAAATGAAAAGGCTCATATCTTTTAAAACTGTATGTCGAGTTTTAAGAAAACAGAATAGTTCGAGGAGCATCTAGATTCAAATGAGAGCAAGAACTGGACAGACTAGGCTTTCACCCTGGTGGCAGGCTAGGCTTTCACCCTGGTGTCAGGCTAGACTTTCACCCTGGTGTCAGGCTAGACTTTCACCCTGGTGTCAGGCTAGACTTTCACCCTGGTGTCAGGCTAGACTTTCACCCTGGTGTCAGGCTAGACTTTCACCCTGGTGTCAGGCTAGACTTTCACCCTGGTGTCAGGCTAGGCTTTCACCCTGGTGGCAGGCTAGGCTTTCACCCTGGTGGCAGGCTAGGCTTTCACCCTGGTGTCAGGCTAGGCTTTCACCCTGGTGTCAGGCTAGGCTTTCACCCTGGTGTCAGGCTAGGCTTTCACCCTGGTGTCAGGCTAGGCTTTCACCCTGGTGTCAGGCTAGACTTTCACCCTGGTGTCAGGCTAGACTTTCACCCTGGTGTCAGGCTAGACTTTCACCCTGGTGTCAGGCTAGACTTTCACCCTGGTGTCAGGCTAGACTTTCACCCTGGTGTCAGGCTAGACTTTCACCCTGGTGTCAGGCTAGACTTTCACCCTGGTGTCAGGCTAGACTTTCACCCTGGTGTCAGGCTAGACTTTCACCCTGGTGTCAGGCTAGGCTTTCACCCTGGTGTCAGGCTAGGCTTTCACCCTGGTGTCAGGCTAGGCTTTCACCCTGGTGTCAGGCTAGGCTTTCACCCTGGTGTCAGGCTAGGCTTTCACCCTGGTGTCAGGCTAGGCTTTCACCCTGGTGTCAGGCTAGGCTTTCACCCTGGTGTCAGGCTAGGCTTTCACCCTGGTGTCAGGCTAGGCTTTCACCCTGGTGTCAGGCTAGGCTTTCACCCTGGTGTCAGGCTAGGCTTTCACCCTGGTGTCAGGCTAGGCTTTCACCCTGGTGTCAGGCTAGGCTTTCACCCTGGTGTCAGGCTAGACTTTCACCCTGGTGTCAGGCTAGACTTTCACCCTGGTGTCAGGCTAGACTTTCACCCTGGTGTCAGGCTAGACTTTCACCCTGGTGTCAGGCTAGACTTTCACCCTGGTGTCAGGCTAGACTTTCACCCTGGTGTCAGGCTAGACTTTCACCCTGGTGTCAGGCTAGACTTTCACCCTGGTGTCAGGCTAGGCTTTCACCCTGGTGTCAGGCTAGGCTTTCACCCTGGTGTCAGGCTAGGCTTTCACCCTGGTGTCAGGCTAGGCTTTCACCCTGGTGTCAGGCTAGGCTTTCACCCTGGTGGCAGGCTAGGCTTTCACCCTGGTGGCAGGCTAGGCTTTCACCCTGGTGGCAGGCTAGGCTTTCACCCTGGTGGCAGGCTAGGCTTTCACCCTGGTGGCAGGCTAGGCTTTCCCCCTGGTGGCAGGCTAGGCTTTCCCCCTGGTGGCAGGCTAGGCTTTCCCCCTGGTGGCAGGCTAGGCTTTCCCCCTGGTGGCAGGCTAGACTTTCACCATACAAGCATGTCCTTCCATTACCTCTTTACTTGACGTATCCTGAGATGTGTGGTGTAAAATTACTAGTTTTGCAAGAACAAAAACGTGATTTTGTGATTCTATGTTGGGAGATGTTTATATTAAATGTCCTTCCATTTTCTTTTTTTTTAATTTGCGTTGGAGTCTGAGTGTTTTGATTTCACATTACAAAATTGAAGTTCTTTAATGAACTTTCCGGAAGGTAAGCGTGGACACCTCTGTAGCGCCTCAATGTCAGGATTTGCCCCGCTCCAGAATAGATAGAATCGTGCTATATGGATTAATAGCTGCACGTTGGCTGCCATATTGTACACCGTGAACACTGGTGTGTACACGAAGCATCTAACGAGCCTTGTGCAATATATAGCAAATGCAAAATACAAATAAAAGGCGAGTAATTGAGACAATAAAGTATTTGAGTCTGGCTGCTCACTTGCCATGGAGTTCATGATGGGAGCATTAAAAAGAACCTAATTTATTTCATTTTGCAATTTATTGCTGTTGCCATCTGAGGAATCCCATTTCCCCTGCGCCGGGCGAGATGATGTTTGCAATAAACGCAAATGGAATGTGTTCTAGGAAATCACACGATGGCGGCTGTATGAGCGATGGCCGACTGATCCGCGCAAGTGACGTCTCCTGGAGGCTTTCAGCCGGGGTTAGCTTTTAAATGTCAATATAAATCCATGTGCTGTAGGTTGCCTTTTTTCTTTTTTTTTTTTTTTTCGCTTTCCCTCCTGAGTAGCTCGATGTTTGACAGGTGCGATTTCCACCGTGTTATCACTAGAAGCGCCTTGTTTGTGTCTCTGAATATTTACTTAATGAGCGCGTGGAGAAATCTGGTCACAGTGTTACCTGTCGAGCAGATCTGACGGTTTTTGCTTCATAAAAGCCACAGTAAAGCCTAATTACAATTTACAGTCATTAAAGGATATTTTTCTGGGGGGGATTTGTAACTAAATATTGCACTCGTCTTTTTTAGTCCCTTTTTTCACTGCCTTACTATAGATAGATAGAGATAATATATTTCTCATATGTATATACAGTATATAACATGTATGTGTGTGCCTTTTTATGTGTATGCACCCCCTAGCAAAAATGGAGCAACCCATTCCATTTTGTGTATATAGGTATGTGTATGTATGTATGTATGTGCGTGTGTGCATATACATATAACGGCTACAAAGCGCAGCGTAACTGCATGAATTTACGCAACGTGCGCACATAGCCTTACATTCTGCCTCACCAACCACAATCCTAAGATTGGGAATTTGAAACCCAGAGACGGGGCTCACACATGCTCGGCCTCTGGTCCCCTCATTGTCTATGGGACTACTGAAAAAAGCCAAGCGCTGATCTCAGCAGTGCGAATGAATGGGTTGGAGGCACCTCCACACTACATTCAGGATGGGGCTTCCTTAAAGGGAACCTGTCAGCAGATTTGGGGCCTATAAGCTGCGGCCACCACCACTGGGCTCTTATATACAGCATTTCAGAATACTGTATATAAGAGCCCAGGCCGCTGCGTAGAACGTAAAAATCACTTTATAATACTCACCTAAACAGTCGGTACGATACAGATGGGTCAGATGGGCGTCTCCGTTCTCTGGTGCCGACACCTTCTCTTTCGGCCATCTTTGTCATTTTCTTCTGAAGCCTCGGTGCATGACACGTCCGACGTCATCCACACTAGCCAGCATTGAGGTCCTGTGCAGGCGAACTTTGATCTGCCCTGAGTAGGGCAGATAAAAGTATTGTAGTGCGCCTGCGCGGGACCAGCGAGTGTGGATGACGTAGCCACATCATGCACACAGGCTTCAGAAGAAGGAGGACAAATGTGGCCGAAAGAGAAGGAGCCGCAGCGACCGTTGGGTAATTATTATAAAGTGTTTTTTATTATTATTACACAGCGGCCTGGGCTCTTATATACAGTATGTTAGAATGCTGTATATATGAGCCGACTGGTGGTGGCCGCAGCTTATAGGCCCCAAATCTGGTGACAGGTTCCCTTTTAAGACTTAATAATAATAATAATAATAATAATAATAATAATTAATAATAATATTATTGGCTATATTGAGCGCTCCTGTCTTTCTGGAGGACCTGGCAGTTCTGTGGATTTGAACAGTTAATTGATTTATTAAGGAGTTGTGTAATTCCTCACTTCACCTGTGGAGGCACTGCAGGAAAATTAAGCATCTGTAAATTAAACATCTTCTACTAATAATGTGAACTACTTCTTTAAGGCCTTGTGCGCACTGGAAAACGGAATTTTCTGAAGAAAATTCCGCAGGGTCTGAAAGATTACCGCACCCACGGTAAAAAAAAAAAAAAACGCGGCAAACTGCACCCAAAAACCGCATGTGGTTTGCTGCGGTTTTATCGCGGTATTGCCACGGTTTTGCCGCATGTAGGTTGGTACATGTGCTTTAATGCATTCAATGCAATAAAGCACATTGGGGGAAAAAAAAAGTAATTACCTTCTGAGATAGTAGATAAATAGAAGAATAGTCCCTGTGAGCACACGTTGCATTTCTGCCAAGCGGTAATGTGAGTTCATATTACCGGCCGTGGGAAATGCCCTGTGGTTACCTCTGCTGTCTCGTTGCGAGGCTGCATTCAGCGCTGTGTCAGTGTCAGTCGCGGCTGGATGCCAGCATCGCAGGACGTGGATTACGTCGGAGCTGTGTGTTTCGGGAGGGGTTAATAAAGGGGTGAACCAGGGACTTTTTTGTGTTTTATTTAAAATAAAGGATTTTTCTGTGTGTGTGTTTTTTCACTTTACTTACGGGTTGATCATGTAAGCTGTCTCATGGACGCTGCCATGATCAAGCCTGGACTTAGTGGCGGCGATCCACCGCCATTAACTCCTTATTACCCTGATTGCCACCGCATCACGGCAACAGGAAGAGCCGGGGACACTCCGGGACTGCTGCATAATGGATGCGACAGTCCCAGGGCAGCTGCGGGCTGATATTCTCGGCTGCGGTAGGAGGGGAGCATTAACCCTGCCCCACGCCCTCCCCAGCCTGAGAATACCGGGCCGCCGCTGTGTGTTTACCTTGGCTGGAAGGTAAAAATACGGCGGAGCCCACGTGTGTTTTTTTTTTTTGTTTTTTTTTTTTTTATATTTCCGTTTGCTTTCTCTGTGTACTCTATATGTCTGTGTCTGTATTCTATGTCTGTGATGTCTATGTGTGAGTGTTCACTCTCTGCTCCGCTTCCTCTTCCTGTCATAATGACATCACTTCCCTGCAAAACGCAGGCAGCGATGTACATTACCACAGGTAAACTGCGAAATATCGGAGGGAATAACGCAGGAAAACGCAATGAACCGCACAGAATTTCCTGCCTGCGTTATTCCTGTGGGATTTCACGATTACATTGCAGTCAATGGAGTGAAATGCCGCAGCGACGTTGCGGAAAAGAAGTGACATGCAATTGTTTTTGCTGCAGGAATCCCGCAGCAAAACATGCAGCTGTCAAAATCTGCACAGTATTTTTTTTTCCCATAGGTTTTGCTGGTGAATCACTGCAGAGATGTTATGAACAAAACATGCAGGAAATCCACGGCAAAAACCGGCAAGTGCTTACAGGGCCTTAAAAAGGAAAAAAAAAAAAATGCCCTTTTTATTTTACAATTTGAATCATACAAAAGTGATATTTGCTCTGAAAAATGTGTGATTTTCTCGGGGTTGAATGGATGTAATCTCCCTGTAGCCACGCTTTATTGACAGTAAATCTGTGGTGTGCCGGTGCCCTGCAGCGCACACACCTCTCTGCAGAGTATCAGCAGCACAATCTTACCCCACCCTCTCCGGCCGCGGCCTCCAGCATCTTTGCCCAAGGTGCAGTACGTCTGCCTCTTGATAAACACTTTGCACACACCCAGCATTTCAGAGGAGACCAGGCTTTTGCAGCTTGGAAGTCGTAGAGATTCTCCGGCAGATGTCTGCACCTTCTTTCTTTTCTGCGTATTGTTACCCATCCTATGGGCCAAAAATAAAGATCCCCTGATATGTGTACATCAGAGTGGCTCCATGGTGTTGCATAAATTCAAAAAATAAATATATAATATACTTCTGCCCCCCCCACCAGTCTTCTAACATAAACAATGTCATGTGACCGCTGCAGCCAGTCAGTGGCCGCTGATCGTCTGCAGCCTCCAGATTTACGACTAAGCAGAACAACAGTATGAATGCTAAAGATAAATGGGGTGAGGATGTGTCCTCTCCTGTTTTGGCACTAGCACTGCTTACATTGGAGGCCTGGCGAGATGAGAAGCCGTGTGATGTCCCTGAGCAACTAAATCCTGAGAATGCGGCAGCGGGCGAGTAACCGCAACATCATCGGAGGTTTCTCTTCTGATATGCTGTTTCAGCCAACAGACCGCTGCAGCCAATCACAGGCCTCAGCGGTCATATTGCAGAAGAAAGATGACTTGGTTATTTTGGAGAAAAAAAATCAAGCTATTGCCTATTCATAGGATGGGGTATGACTTAGGCTGCTTTCACACCTCCGGTTTTTCCTGTGCGGCACAATCCGACGCTTTGCAGAAAAACTGCAACCGTTTTTTTTTTTTTTTGCTGCCGGTTGCGGGTTTTTTTGCATAGACTTACATTAGTGCCGTATTGTGCCGCATGGGCTTGCGTTCCGTTTGTTTTTTGCCGCATGCGGCAGATTTAGCCGATGCGGCGGCCGGATGGAGCGTTGCCTGGCAAGATTTTTTTTGTCCAGCAAAAAAAAAAAAAAATGCGCCGCATCCGGACGATGCGGCGCGATTTGCAATGCATGCCTATGGACGCCGCATGCGGCGTCCATAGGCATACACCGCATACGGCTGCCACATGCGGTTTTTTGCACTGCGCATGCTCAGTAGCGTGCTGCAAGCGGCAAAAAACGGACGGGCCGCATGTCAAAAACTTATGCAAAGGATGCGGTATTGTCGCCGCATCCGTTGCATAGGTTTTAGAGCTGGATTGGCCGGCTCTGCTAAAACCGGAGGTGTGAAAGCAGCCTTACTGATTATACTTGGGGTCCAACAGCTGGAACTCCCCACGGTCCGAAGAACGGAGCTCTGAATGCCCGCATGGAATGGCGTGAAATATGCAACCGCTGCTCAGTTCATTGTCTATAGGCCTGCTGGGAACAGCACTCAGCTATTTCCATCAGTCCCATACACAGTGATCATCTCTGCTGCATTCAGGACAGATCCCCATTATACAGGTCGCCGAATGTCCCAGCGGTCGGACCCCCAGCTATCAGTAATTTATACCTTTCCTTATGGTTGGGATCTAGCTTTATTTTTTGGCTTCTTTACATGAGCAGTCTGTATGGGATCTACGTTGCAGACATCGGTAAAGATTCTCAGGACTCCGGTCCAGTATTATGCAAAAGTTTTTACTCAACTAATAATAATTATTCATTCATTCATTCATTCATTCATTCATTTATTTATTTTTATTTTATTTTCAATTTATTTTTGATTTTATTTATTTTTACTTTTATAGCACCAGCAAATTTTAATCTGCAAAAAGTGCATGCTACTGCTCCATCATAATGTGGGACATATTGTCCATCACAATGGCCGACCTGTTTATTGGCAAATATTCCCCATAGGCTGTGTGCGTTTTTTGTGTTTTGTGATGTGTTTTTGAGTGCAGATTTGTCAGAAAAATGCTTGCAAATCGTTATGCCAGCAAAGTCAATGAGAATCCTGAAGTTTTGCTGTTATTTTTTCCTTGCAGATTTGGTGCAGTACATTATCTGCAGCATGTCAATTCTTTCTGCATTTTTGCAGGTGTTTTTTTTTTCTACCACAGAATGCATAAAAAATGCATAGGAAAAAAATGCACCAAAAAGGCGGTAAAATCGCAGCTTTTTTTTCCTGCCAACAGATGCAGAAATGGTGCACAAATTTCTGCAACCAAATACTCAATGAGCTCACATAGCCTTAAGCCTGCTTTACACGGGACAACCGATCGTACCCGCCCCCCTCGTTTGTGCGTCACGGGCAATTGATTGCCCTTGGCGCACAAACTCGTTAACCCCCCGTCACATGTACTTGCCTCCCGTGCGACGTCGCTGTGGGCGGCGAACATCCACTTCCTGAAGTGGGAGGGACGTTCGGCGTCACAGTGACGTCACGCAGCGGCCGGCCAAAAGAAGCGGAGGGGCGGAAATGAGTGGGACATAAACATCCCGCCCACCTCCTTCCTTCCACATAGCCGGCAGGAGCCGCGGGATGCAGTTAAGCGATGTTCATCGTTCCCGGGATGTCACACGGAGAAACGTGTGACGCCACGGAAACTATGAACAATCGGCGCCATGTTTCATAAACTATTTTATGAAACCTAGCGACGAGTACACGACTCACGATTTCTGAGCGATACTGTGTCGCTAGGAGGTGTCACACGAGACGACATCGTGTACGATACCAGATGTGCGTTACGAAAACCGTGACCCCCGACGATGCATCGCACGATAGTTCGTCTCGTGTAAAGCACCCTTTAGGCTATGTGTTTTTTGTGGCATTTTTGCGCTTTTTTTCGGGTGCGGTTTTGGGCTAAAAACTGCATGACTTTGCTTCCCCAGCAAAGCCTATGAGTTTTCATTTTTGCTGTCCGCACACAACCTTTTTTTTTTTTTCTGCTGCGTTTTTGAGCTGAAAAAGAAAATAAAAATGGTCATGTTAATTCTTTCCTGCGTTTTTCTGCATTTTCCACCCATGCAATGCATTGGAAAAACGCAGCAAAGCGCAGTGATCAAAAGCGCACAAACACTGTAAAAACACATGCGTGTTTTACCTGTACGTTTTTGCAGCGGGTGTGTTTTTTTTTTTTTTTTTGTTTTTTTTTTTACATTTTTGTCCGTTTTTGCGGTAAAAATACGCTGTGCGCGCACATAGCTTTAATCCGCTTCATGTGGGTTCACTAGGCACATTGGCGCTGGTGTTGGAATTTGATGTTGGACTGATCGCTTCCTGCATGGTGTCAGTTTTAGATTATATCTATGGGTATTCTATACGTATTGGGGAATAAGCCCAAGAAGATGGAAGGAAGATGCAGGGGCCGTTTTTGCATTATGGACAGTTCGGCATTTGTTTCCCTTCTTGGTTTCTTTTCAGATCTGCATCATCCATTCAGGTGGGAATTTTTAGGGGTCTCTATTCTTTACCACTTTACTGAATATTTCTTCCAGTCTTGAAGGAACATGCCCTAAAAGTTTGGAAATGGGTGAAAAACTTGGAAGTGTCTTTGCCGCCCCTCGTGAGCCGCTGTCGGTCCAGGTCTGCGTTTCTGCACGTCTGGAGCCAGAAGATGCTCGGTGCCGCAGTGAAAATAATTTATTTCCAGCGTTCATTTGTGATCATTGTTTGCATAGACCATGGAATATCTCAACCTGGCATCCAAGTATATAATACGTTTTGATTATCTGCAACCATCAGAAACCAAAATAGTCCTGGCACTAGTGTTTCCCGCTTTCGGTGGAGACTCGTTTCCCCCCTTCCAAGTTCTGGCTCCAGTCGTTCTGTTTATTGTTAGTTTGTAATTTATGGGCTCAATTTGGAAAATGATTCTTCTTGGCTTCCTAGAGGCAACCAAAAAACCCTCAGGATGACCTCACCGTCTTCTTTTGTCTTGATATATGTGTGTGTTAATTGCTTGTAGTTCTACTTTTGGGCTTTGGCTGTTCTCCATGTGAAATGGGGCCAGGGCTGGATTATATGGTTGGTGATGAGGTGGGGAATATTCGGATGAGATGTTTCTCTTTGGTATGTTATGTTTTACATAGATTTGTATCTGGGATGAAGGCAACTTTTAAGGTGACTGCACAATTTAGGATGATGTTTGGCAAACCTGCAGATTCTGACGGGACCACCCAAGACCTATGCTAAGAAAAAGAATTATCATGCCTGCCTGTCGGGGGATGGAGCCACAGGCGGCACGTCCTGCCTGCCTGTCAGGGGATGGAGCCACAGGCGGCACGTCCTGCCTGCCTGTCAGGGGATGGAGCCACAGGCGGCACGTCCTGCCTGCCTGTCAGGGGATGGAGCCACAGGCGGCACGTCCTGCCTGCCTGTCAGGGGATGGAGCCACAGGCGACACGTCCTGCCTGCCTGTCAGGGGATGGAGCCACAGGCGGCACTTCCTGCCTGCCTGTCGGGGGATGGAGCCACAGGCAGCACGTCCTGCCTGCCTGTCAGGGGATGGAGCCACAGGCAGCACGTCCTGCCTGCCTGTCAGTGGATGGAGCCACAGGCGACACTTCCTGCCTGCCTGTCAGGGGATGGAGCCACAGGCAGCACGTCCTGCCTGCCTGTCAGGGGATGGAGCCACAGGCGGCGCTTCCTGCCTGCCTGTCGGGGGATGGAGCCACAGGCGGCGCTTCCTGCCTGCCTGTCGGGGGATGGAGCCACAGGCGGCGCTTCCTGCCTGCCTGTCGGGGGATGGAGCCACAGGCGGCGCTTCCTGCCTGCCTGTCGGGGGATGGAGCCACAGGCGGCACTTCCTGCCTGCCTGTCGGGGGATGGAGCCACAGGCGGCACTTCCTGCCTGCCTGTCGGGGGATGGAGCCACAGGCGGCGCTTCCTGCCTGCCTGTCGGAGGATGGAGCCACAGGCGGCGCTTCCTGCCTGCCTGTCGGAGGATGGAGCCACAGGCGGCGCTTCCTGCCTGCCTGTCGGGGGATGGAGCCACAGGCGGCGCTTCCTGCCTGCCTGTCGGGGGATGGAGCCACAGGCGGCACTTCCTGCCTGCCTGTCGGGGGATGGAGCCACAGGCGGCACTTCCTGCCTGTCTGGTGGCGGGGTGGATTGTAGCACAGGAGGCACTTAGCCTGTTGAGGGGAGTGGTCAGCGAAGGGGCCGGAGGCACAGGCCATTCTGAGCAGCACTTGTGCATTATGTGATCTGTGTTTCTCTATACGCCGCACAATTGTAAACTCTTCTACCAATCTAGGATTTTCCTTTTTGATAACGCAACGTGGACTTCCCAAGAGGAAATGATATGCAATATTAATAGAATTGGATACGCTTGGCCCAAAATGCAAGCAAATGTATAAAGTGCTGCCGATTCTGTAAACATAATGCCGCGAGTCACGATCGCCGGCCAAGCTCTTGAAACCATTGTGTGTTGGCATCTCACTGATGCTATTCCCAGCAGAAAAGAGCAAACTCTGTTTTATCTGGAAATGCAAACCATTTACAAGAGGCGACTGTTTACTTGTAGCTTTTCGCTTGCCTGCAGGTCTCAGCCTGAGAGTTGGGGAATATTCTCCCGGCACCGGTCTTTTCATGCCTAGAAGATCAACCGCAG
This sequence comes from Anomaloglossus baeobatrachus, assembly GCF_048569485.1. Lineage (NCBI taxonomy): Eukaryota > Metazoa > Chordata > Amphibia > Anura > Aromobatidae > Anomaloglossus > Anomaloglossus baeobatrachus. The sequence continues at coordinate 41,661,694 of NC_134359.1, forward strand.
GCAGAACGTGGAGGGAAAGGAATAAAGGGGTTTAGATTCTGTCTCTTTCGTGTCCGTGAGATTTTTTTTTTTAAATGTACATTAGGTATTGCCGGGAGTTCTTGGATCGCCCCGTCCTAATCTCGTAGGAACCTTGGCAAGAAACTCAATGGCTTGTGAGAACTGTGCAGAATTAGATAAAGCCTGGGAAAGAAATGTGCAACATGACAGCGCTCCCTTTCCACGCCGCGGTCTTACAGCCGGAGAATGTTCTCTACACTATTGATCCCCACGTAATGTATTGTCCAATAATTGACTCTATTGCAGGGTGATGGTGGCGAACAGTCTTTATATTTCCATAATCTACCGCGCCTGCAATGTACAAGCTCTTATAATATAACAGCGCAGCCCGGGATTTGGCAGCGAAACATTACTCTACTTTTTTTTATTCATATTCTTTTAGTCTCTTAATTTTCCTCTACAGCGTTGGAAACTTGGATTGTTTTCAGCTTGCTGGGATAAAAGCGACCATGGAGATACCCAAGTCCTTGTAAATACAGGGCAGGGGATCGGTCCTTCCGTGCGGTCGGCTTTTGTAGTCTTGTTGCAGGAATTTCATGTGAGGTTACAATCCCGCTCTTTACTTTGGCGAATCTTTGTAAGGCTGAAATTACTGGGAATATAGACCGTTGTTAACTGTAATATAGTTGGGCTTCGTTTTGAGGTCACAGTACACTAATGTATATGTATGTGTATATGTATGTATGTATGTATATGTATGTATGTATAATATATATATATATATATATATATATATATATATAATATTAGATATATGTGTATGTATTTATAAAAAAATAAAGGGCCTCATATTTTAATGTTTTCTCAAAGGGTTAATGCAAAGCTAGCCCTCTATAGGTAGAGGGGCATTGATATTTGGGATGCAAACTCACACAACCGTTTTTTTCCCAGGACTTTTGCATGTCTACATGGTTTTAGTGATCAATGGCACATTTCACACTTATGGATCTCAAAGGGAACCTGTCACCATTTTTTTGGCGTATAAGCTGCGGCCACCACCAGTGGGCTCTTATATACAGTATTCTAACATGCTGCATATAAGAGCCCAGGCCACTGTGTAGCATGTAAATACTTACGGTCACGCTGCGGTGGATTTGACTCAGCTGAGCGTCTCCGTTGTCTGGTGCTGGCGCCGCCTCTTTGGCCATCTTTGTCCTCGTTCTGTCGCCGGGGGTGCATGACGCGTCCTAAGTCATCCACATTCAGTCATCCCCTGAGCAGGGCAGATCAATGTATTGTAGTGCGCCTGCACAGGACCGGCGAGTGTGTATGACGTAGGACGTGTCATGCACCCAGGCTTCAGAAGAAGGACGAAGATGGCCGAAAGAAGAGGTGCTGATACCGGACAACAGACACTCCCATATGACCCAACTCCATCGCAGCGCGACCCTTAGGTAAGTATTATAAAGTGTTGGGTTTTTTTTCATTCTACACAGCATCCTGGGCTCTTATATACAGCATATTAGAATGCTGTATATATAAGAGCCCACTGGTGGTGGCTGCAGCTTATAGGCCAAAAAAACTGGTGACTATTTCCCTTTAATGGCTCGTTTGGGGAAAGAAATTCCAGCATGCACTACTACACTTTTTGGCACAACTTTTTTTTATTTTTATTTTTTTTTTTTTTTTTTTTTTTTTTAGCCCCACGCAAACTACAATTTTATCCGACACCTCCGGGATGTGACTATTACAAGCCTCAGTTTGCACCAGTTAGAGAGATGGCAACTTTTTGATCATGTTCCGTCAACACATAATGACTGTTCAAACCAAGCACAAGAGTAGTTCAGCGCAACCTTCCCACCTATTTATTTAAAGGGGTGGTTCAGTACTCAGCATAGTGGTCACACATCGCTGTAGGCATCATAAAGGAGGCTTTTTTTTCAAATGCTTCGGTCATCGGTGATCCCATGACCTCTGAGATCTGGTGATCTCACGTCAACTTCCACTTGACCCGACATCGCCGAGGCGGCCCCAGTCTCTGTGAGTGACTGAGCTGTTGCCGGCGTTTCATTGCACGTCACAGCCCAGTCTTGCTCCTGCTTGCGGCGCTCTGCATTGGGCAGGAATAGATGGCAAGACCTGAGCCACATATTCCCTTCCTGTTGCACCTGTCAATCAAATAGCAGTGCATTGCTGAAACTTTCCTTGCTCATATTTCTGAAATAAAACCTCTGATCTCTGAACCAAAGCTATGCTTCCATTCAGCATCCTAGCGCCAGTATAGCACTGGCTTTACTTTATATATGAAAATCCTGCTGGTTAGTTCCCTTTAACTCCATTGGGACCTTCAATTGAAAGTTGTGATGCCGAGCCGTAACAGTAATAGATTTGTAAGCTCATTTTTGGAGTTTGGTGAAGGACACGCATCTGTTGGTTTCCACAGAGGATGGACAGGTTCCTCTAGACTTTAGCAGTTTGAAGACCAATTCGAGAGCAAGTATCGTTAGTGGAAAAAAAGTTAGGAGCCCCTGAGGATGTTCTATTCTTCATTTCTTGGCTGCCGTCACATCACAATTGTTGTTTTCAGTATTTCATCACGGTTGACCCTTTTAATTAAAACATCTCACACTTCCCTACCGGTCTCCTACGCTTTACAGCGCCGTAATGATGGGTGTCAAAGGAGCACCCACTGCATTGCACCCATTAATTGGGAAGTGTGGCTGGGGTATAACACATCCAGACTGTTTACGTGGGATGACGATGATTTCCTAATATCGCCTCCACAGATCGTATTTAATATATAGCTGTCCGCAGTCATTACTCCTCCTTGATTCTCTGTGGTCTTGCCAAAGATATCAAACCACTAAGTAACCGCGCTCATCAATGTCAGCATCGTTCATTAAAAGTATAAAGATGTGACGCGGTGCTCGTTTTTCCAAAATAATTTGGTTAATTGCATGAGACTGTAATACAAGGACGTGACCCTTACTGCAGGGACTGATCAAATAAGATCTGTTCTGCAATATTCCCTACTGAACCTCACCGGGAAGATGTCAACTGCTTGCACAATGATAGCGTTGGCACCAACCGATTTTTGCCAAACTTGCACCATATCTGAATTTTTTAAATGATGTGAATAAAAATTAATATGTCTGTCGCATGGTATGTAGTGACAGGACAGGGGCCCCTAGGCTGGCCCTTAGACTTGAGACTCTGGGCTGTCCTTTATCTCAGAGGTAGGCTTGATGGTAGCCAGGTCCAAGCCCCCAGCATGACTCTTAACTTCTGTCCGAGCCCTGATCTTACCCTTTCCCACACCCTCAGGGCAGGCTGGAATACACAGACAAAAAGCCACAAAATGATACGGAGAAGGGAAACGCGTGCACACAGCACTCAAGACACTCAGGAGAGACAATATGGGGAATACTGTTGAACGAAAAAGGGAAGGAAGTAACGCACAACAGGGGAACACACACACCACTCAGAAGCGCAACATGGATAACATAAACAGGATAACCACCGGGATCGCTGGAGCTTATGCTGAAGCTATCATCGGCCCATAACTGAATTGAGCCGTGCTTTAAATAGGGAGGAGATAGCTGCACGTGGCAATTAGCATCCTGAGCTCTTAGGTTCTGCTCACTAGTCTGCAGGAATTAACTCCTGCAGAGCTGAAGACGAGGGAACCTGAACCAGCCGACGCCCGGCTCACGCTGAACAATCCAGAAGCCTCAGGCTGCTTGTCAGACTCTGTGGTGTGAACAGAATCTGACGACGCCATTGCAGCAGGTGTGTGCAAAGCCGAACATCGCATGACAATAAACTTGTCTGAAAGCATATCAGACTTTGTCACTCCTGCAAGGTTGGATTCACACATCCTAATTTCTCTAGTCCCTTCCACGACAGCATAGGAGGTTGTCTCTCCACGCCCTAATTGGGACAGGAAGTTCAAGAGGTTTAAAAGGACCCTCCCACCTCCCACAGCCAGTGTCTTTCCTGTCCCCATGGGGCATGGAGAGGTTTTGTTTTTTCTCCTATGCTGTGGTGGCCGGCGAACTGCAGTATATTTTTTTTTTTTTTTTTTTCCCCCTATTACCTTCAGCCGGACGGCATCGGTCGGGCCTTCACCGCTCCTCCCTTGCTGTTCCCTCACGCTGTGGGGGACCGCTGCTCCAGCCTTCCGGATCCTCCTGAGGGGTGATGCAGGCTGTTGAGCTCCCCGGCCGGCGTCCTCCCTGAGCCGCCGGCCGCTTCCCGCATACACGCTGCCGGAGCGATCCGGAAGTGCTCCCGGAGGCGGGACTTCCGGTCTTGCGGACTTCCGGTCGAGCGCTTCCGGTTTGCGGAGGCAGCGTGGAGGCACGCCGACTGTGACTCGACCTGCCCAGGACCGGATGCGGGAGGCGGGGAAACGTGCACCGTCACTGGGGAGGCAGGCCCTTGTCCATAAGGGCTGCCACGAAGACATCAGATCATGGTAAGACCGTGCTCCCTGTCATGTCTTCCGCTGCAGCTGCCTCTGCAGAACCCAGTGTGCCCCCTGCTACTGTGAGTATGGAGGGGACTGGTCCCTCGGACATAGGTCTCATCAGTGATTATGGCTCTCTGCTCTGTGTTTTCTAGGAGGACAAGGCCACCAAGAAAACTGACAGAAATGAGAAATCAGAGAAGCCTGAGAAGTCAGAAAAAACTGACAAGTCCGATAAGCCTGATAGACCTGACAGAGTGGACAAAATTAAAAAATGTCCCATCTGTATAAAGAAGCTCCCTGCAGTATGGGATAAAAAGCTTTGCCAGCAATGTACGGACCAGGTTATTAGGGCCGAACAACCATCTCTGATAGATGAGTTGCGGACCATGATGAAACAGGAGATTAGGGCCTCACTGGCTTCTCTCCCTGTGCCTGGCCCTGTTCCTGGCCCTGTTCCTGGCCCTGTTCCTGGCCCTGCTCCTGGCCCTGCTCCTGGCCCTGCTACTGGACCCTCTCCTCCAAAAAAGAGGAGACTCCAGTCGACCCCTTCTGATCAGGAGGACGCTGATTCCACCTCTGAGGGTCCTGATGAAGGATTTCCATCTGGGGGGTCTGACCAGTCCTTTCTTTTTCACTCAGAAGAGTTGGGGGATCTTATTGAGGCAGTTCGGAGCACTATGGGTTTAGAGGAAGTGCAGTCTCTTCCTTCAATCCAGGACGAAATGTTTGCTGGCCTGAAGTCAGTCAAACAGTTGGGATTCCCAGTTCATGCCAATATATTGGATATTGTTTCTCAGGAATGGGAATGTCCTGAGAGGCGGGTACGGAGTGACCTTAGGCGCCGGTTTCCTCTGGAACCTTCGGGACTACATTGGGAGATCCCAAGAGTAGACGTTCAGGTGGCTAAGGTAGCTAAGCAAACGGCTCTTCCCTTTGAGGATACTTCCCAACTGAAGGATCAAATGGATAGGAAGGTAGAGGGCCTGATGAAGCGGTCCTGGGAGGCATCGTCTTCCTCTATTCAAGCCAACATTGCCTCCACCTGCGTATCCAGGTCCCTAATTAGGTGGTTAGACCAGTTGGAGGCTCATATTTCCCAAGGGACCCCTAGGGAGGAATTACTGGAATCCCTTCCCTTGCTTAGGAAGGCTACCTGTTTTCTGGCAGATACCTCGGTGGAATCTGTCCGCCTGGCAGCCAGGACCTCGGTGCTTTCTAACTCTGCCCGACGTGCCCTCTGGCTTAAGGCCTGGAGTGGAGACTCCACCTCTAAAATGAGGCTTTGTTCCCTTCCTTTTAAAGGGGATTTGGTGTTTGGACCTGCCCTGGATGATATCCTGGACAAGGCGACTGATCGTAAGGCCTTGCCCGATCCTAGACCTACCAGGAAGCGGTCCTTTCGTCCCTCGATGCCTCAGGCCTCCCAGCCCAGAGGGAAAGGGAAGGCAGGCAGGTGGAGCTATCCCAAAGGTAGAGGGAGAAACATCCTCATCCCTCCACATCAGCAACGTCCTCAGCAGGACAAGCAGTGACTCGGCCCGGGTGGGGGGAAGACTCTCAGCGTTTCTTACCCAGTGGCAGTCCATAACCTCTTGCCAATGGGTTCTGAAGATCATCTCGGACGGTCTTCTCATAGAATTCCTTTCCCCCCCTCTTCCGGGTCTCCGAGTCACTGCGCTGGCATCACCGGGTTCGCAGACTCTGTTGTACACAAAGATTTTAGAGTTAGTGCACTCGGGGGTCGTTTCCCCAGTCCCGAGTCGGGAAGAAGGGATAGGACACTACTCCCGTCTCTTCCTGGTCAAGAAGCCATCCGGCGACGTCCGTATAATTATCAATTTAAAAAGTCTAAACCGTCAGGTCAGGTACCGGCGGTTCAAGATGGAGTCGGTGAGATCAGCTATTCCCCTGATAGGTCTACACCACCAGATGGCCTCTATCGATCTGAAAGATGCCTACTTCCATGTACCCGTCCATCCGGGACACAGACAATACCTCAGGTTTGCGGTGCTTCACGGGGAAGAAGTACTTCATTTCCAATTCAATGTACTTCCCTTCGGGATCTCCTCAGCTCCAAGGATCTTTTCCAAGATCATGGCAGAGGTGGTCGCCTTCATAAGATTGCAGGGTATCTGTCTAGTTCCGTATCTGGACGACTTTTCTTCTCATGGCTCCGTCTGCTCCAACCCTCCGGAGCCATGTGGAGAGGTCTTTGGGAATCCTTCGGTCTCTGGGATGGATTCCCAATCTCAAAAAATCACAGTTAACCCCCTCCTCCACACGGCAGTTTCTCGGAGTGCTGCTGGACTCCGACAGACAGGCATCTTTTCTCCCAGAGGGCCACAGGATAGCTCTGTTATCCAAAATCTCAAAGCTCCGCAGGCAGGCTCGCCCAACGCTTCGAGCGGCTATGTCAGCCCTGGGTTCCATGACATCCTGCATCCCCTCGGTCAGGTGGGCTCAGGCCCATTCTCGGTGTCTCCAGGATCATATCCTGGCACATTGGGACAGACTCCCGTCATCCCTAAACAGAAGGTTTCGCCTCTCGGAGTCCGTCTCCTCATCCCTTCTCTGGTGGCTGAGTCCCGCCAACCTGCAGGTGGGGGTTGCCTGGACTCAGAAACCCCTGGTTACACTGACCACAGATGCCAGCCTACGTGGATGGGGGGCAATGGTGGCAAATTCCCCATTTCAAGGGGTCTGGAGTCCTTACGTCAGCTCCCAATCCTCCAACTACCGGGAGCTCAGGGCTGTCAGGGAAGCCCTCCTTGCGGCTCCGGACCTCGTCCGGGACTCTCACGTCCTGGTATATTCAGACAATGTCACAACAGTGGCACATCTCCGCCATCAGGGCAGTACACGCTCAGGCGCCCTGAAGTCGGTATCCTCCCGAATCTTTCAATGGGCAGAACAATCTCTGCTCTCCCTTTCTGCGGTCCATCTGAAGGGCTCCCTCAATCTTCAGGCGGATTTCCTGAGTCGTCGGGATGTTCATCCAGGGGAATGGAGCCTGGATCAGGCAGTGTTCTGCTCTCTAGTGGCAAGGTGGGGTGCACCAGAGGTGGACCTCTTTGCCTCAGCAGAGAATCGCAAGGTCGCAACATATTTCTCCCTGAACCCAAGGGACGAGGCTTTAGGGGTAGACGCTTTCTGCCACAGTTGGTCCTTTCGCCTCGCTTACGCGTTCCCCCCTCTTCCTCTTCTCGCACGGGCCCTGAGGAAGATCAGAGACGAGGGGGTCCCAACTATACTGGTAGCCCCTCTGTGGCCCCGGAGGAGTTGGTACAGCCTGGTCATGACGCTAGGAATCGACGGCCCAGTCCTCTTAGGTTCGGACCCCAGCTTACTGTCACAGGGTCCGATTTTCCATCCGGCTCCTCAGAAACTCATCTTGGCTGCCTGGCTTCTGAGGCCCGGGCACTGAAGGCCCAAGGGCTTTCTGACAAAGTTGTGGCTACGCTGCAGAAGAACCGTAAACCTGTGACTAATAGTATATACAACAAAATCTGGAAGAGATTTTTCTCCTGGTGTGGTTCTCGGCCTCCTGACCCTTTTCGGCCTAATATTGCGCAGATTCTGGACTTTCTCCAAAGTGGTTTAGACTTAGGTCTTAGGCCCAGCACCCTGAAAGTTCAGGTGTCAGCACTCAGTGCAGTCTTTGACACGGCTCTGGCAGATCATCGTTGGATCCGTCGGTTCTTTGTGTCCGCTAGTAGACTCTGTCCACGTCGGAGGGTCCTGACGCCTCGCTGGGATCTCAATGTGGTCCTTACAGGACTATCTCAGTCTCCGTTTGAACCTCTGTGCTCTTGTAACATTCGTTCCCTTTCTCACAAGACTGCTTTTCTTGTGGCTATTACATCTGCTCGCAGAGTCGGCGAACTTCAGGCTTTGTCTGTTAGGGAACCTTACCTGACCATCAGAGATGACAGCATTGTTTTCCAGCTGGACCCTTCCTTCCTTCCCAAGGTGGTTTCGGATTTTCACCGTTCGCAGTCCATCGTCCTGCCTTCCTTCTGTCAGAATCCTCGGACTCCGGGTGAGGAAGTGTTTCATTCTTTGGATGTCCGTCGGATAGTGTTGCACTACCTAGAGGTTACTGCTTCTTGGCGCCTTGATGATAACCTGTTCATCCAGCCCTTTGGCCGCAATAGGGGCAAGAAGGTGGCTAAGAGTACAGTCGCCAACTGGATTGTGCGAGCAATTAGAGATGCATACCTCGCTCAGCATCTCTCTCCGCCTACTGGATTCACGGCGCACTCCACCAGGGCTACCTCTGCCTCCTGGGCCGAACGGGCAGGGGCCTCCCCTGAGCAGATCTGCAAGGCGGCTACGTGGTCTTCGCTCCATACCTTCACGAAGCATTATCGTCTGGATCTGGATTCCAACAGGGATTTGGCCTTTGGCAGGAAAGTCCTGCAGGCTGTGGTCCCCCCCTAGGTATCAATTCTTTGGTATTCCTCCTATGCTGTCGTGGAAGGGACTAGAGAAATAAGAATTATTCTTACCGATAATTCGCTTTCTAGGACCTTCCACGACAGCAGGTAATTCCCTCCCCTATGTATTCATGTATTCCTGAATGTGTAGTACTTCTCATATGCTATGGATTCTTTGTAAGACACTGGCTGTGGGAGGTGGGAGGGTCCTTTTAAACCTCTTGAACTTCCTGTCCCAATTAGGGCGTGGAGAGACAACCTCCTATGCTGTCGTGGAAGGTCCTAGAAAGCGAATTATCGGTAAGAATAATTCTTATTTTGTGCTCTGGAGAACTTGTCTGATACACGGACCTGAGACTGGTATCCTTACCAGAACTTTATAGTCTCAATTTTGCACTTGGAGACATCACAGTCTGTACTTGTACCGAGAAAAACGTATGTGCGAATCTGTCCAAACCAGCATAGATTGGGGTCCAGTAGATGTTTAGGTCCATTGAATGGAGAGCTGCTCTTGCAGATGGACCGACATTGCTTTGGATAACCGGCTGTGACCAACAGTCTTTCTCAAGGGGTACTTGGGGCCTTCGTTCTTTGGAGATCCCGCTCTTTGCCGTAGACTATGAAGATTGGTTCTCAGTTTACTATTTACTTGCTACTGTCTTACATGGTTGCCTATAGGTGTTAGCGACTGAATGCCAGATTCTGCCAAAAATATTGGCTCGTTGACGGTGGTTCACACAACAGAAGTTGTCCATTTTTTACAACCCCCCCCCCCCCTTATTATCACCAAATACCTAAGCCTCCAGTTGGGAACCATCATAGATTGGTGTCCAGTAGATGTGTAGGTCCATTGGAGGAAGAGCTGCTCTTGCAGATGGACAGACATGGCTTTGGATAACCGGCTGTGACAAACACTCCTTAGAGGGCACTTGGGGCTTTCGTTCTTTGGAGATGCCACTCTTGGCCGTAGACCAGAGGTCCCAAACTCCAGTCCTCAAGGCCCACCAACAGTGCAGGTTTTTGGGATTTCCTTAGTATTGCACAGGTGTTAATGTAATTACCTGCCCAGGTGCTGGTTCCAACAGCAGTGCAATGCTAAGGAAATCCTGAAAACATGCACTGTTGGTGGGCCTTGAGGACTGGAGTTGGGGAACTCTGCCGTAGACTATGAAGGCTGGTTCTTGGTTTACTATTCACTTGTTAATGTAAGACATGGTTGGACTCCAGGTTCTGCCAAAGATATTGGCTTTTTGATGGTGGTTCCCACAACAGAAGGTCTTGTCAATTTTTTTTTTCCAGCCCTCTTATTATCACCAAGTACCCAAGCTTCCAGTTGGAAACCAGCATAGATTAGTGTCCAGTAGATGTGTAGGTCCATTGGATGGTGTGTTGCTCTTGCAGATGGACAGACATGGCTGTGGATAACTGGGCCCGACGGCTGTGACCAACGCTCCTTCTTAGAGGGCACTTGGGGCTTTCAGTTTTTGGAGATACCACTCTTGGACGTATACTATGAAGGCTGGTTCTCTACTTTCTGTTTATTAGCTAAAGTATGACATGGTTGCATGCCAGATTCTGCCAAACATATTGGGTCGTTGACTGTGGTCCTCACAACAGAAGTTCTTGTCCATTTTTTACAGCCCCTCTTAATACCACCAAATACCCTAGCCTCCAGTTGGAAACCAAATTAACTGTCTGGATCCCCGTTGTACTGTGGATATCCAGTGTCGTCCCCCCACACACAGAGGACTTGGTGGTACGCCACGATTTGCAGCATTAACATCAGTCCCCTGGAGGAGAGTAGATTACTAGCTTCTGGGTTCAACTTTTTTTTTTTTTCATGTGGTTCAGATGGGAAAATCCTTTTGTAGTTAAAGCCAGGAAGCCCCTTTAATTATCCCCCTGGCACGCCATGGGTATTTCTGTGCCGGTTATTTTGCCGTTGCCTCTTTTTATGTGGTTTTATAGAGAAATTTGGAGGTTTGCAGCTTTTTTTTTGTAGCCCGTGCCATGCGCTGAGCACTGATAATCCTCTGGTGAGGCTTTCCAGGCTCGTATGACTGTATCCAGGACATGGTCGCCTCTCTCGGCCTCTCGTGATTTGTACGGTCGGTTAAACCCTTTTGTGCAAACATAGTAATGTATTCCACGGCTGCTTGGTTGGACTGTGCCGCTATACTACAGCGCACATGGATCAATCGGTATACTAGAAGTATTGGATTGAACAAGAACCATGTTGCCTGGAACTTTCATGGTAAAATACGGTATTAATTTAGTTAGCATTGGCCCTTTTGTGCTAAAATGAAGGGGGCTTAAAAAACCTAATCTGATGTTTGGTATAGACACTGCGCCAAAGCCTAAAAGGTGCTCATTACTTGGTGCTTTGATTCCACAAAAAATCATTTCTTGCAATTGCCCTCCTGGATCCAGAGCAGATAACTCAATGGTCCGTGGCGGCACAAGGACTGAGCTCAACCAACCTCAGGACCGCTGCGACTTGTGACCGGCTGCAGCGGTTGGAGAACTTGATCGTTGTATCACTGGATATTTTTCCGATGACGTGTGGATTGAGGCACCTGAACGCTGCAGCTGATCGCAATCCTTTGGCTGGATGACCGGCACAATCCTGGCGTATACCACGGCGCAGCATGTTCTGGATCCAGGAGGGTGACCGCAGGCAAGTACGAGTTTTTTTTTGTTTTATTGAAATAGTGCCTTTTTGCTCCGACCACTTTTAAGGTGGCCGTACACCTTACACATTTCCTCCGTTTACTTGCACGCTCAATGTGGCTTAGCATGCATGTGTCCTCAGTGAGGAAAGAGGTGGTAAACCGCTATCAGACACCCCTGGGGGTGGATGATCTCGGACAATAAAAGGAACAGGTATGGTTAAAAGTTAACAATCCCGACCTGCTTCTATTCCCGTCTGACACCCCCATATATACACTGGATGACCAGCCAGTTCCGTCACACTCGGCAGGTTGACATTCCTGTAAGGTGCACAGCTGCCTTTACCCACTACATATTTTGGCAATGATTAAACCAATTAACTAGTATACCACACCTAATAAATAAATAAGCCGGAATAAAAATGTCCTCTTTCTGCGGTTTGTTGCTTTTTTTTCCTTGTGTCACGCACAATAGAATGCACTGTATTACCTGTACAGTGCAAGAGGTATTACAGCGGTACTCCCATGCTGGGGTCTCCCACCTTTATCAGACACGTAAGTGTCTAGACTGACCCTTATATAATTACCATGTAATGCTTTATTCTTCCTGCGGAGGCGCTGCAGAGAGGAGAGATTTTCTTCCTGGTTTCCCCACATCTCTGCAGCGTAGACTCTTAGAATAATGTCCCCCATTAAAATAGATTTGTCGTCCTCTCCTCTCCCTTTGCCTAATACACAACATTCCATAGATTCCACCTGCAGAATTTTGAGCTTATAATGTTAGGCTGTGTTCATCTCACACAAATGTTTTCTGAAATTTCTCTGTTGCAAAAAAAGCTGCATATCGATTAGCAGCAGAAAAGTGAAGCGGGGGGAGGCTCCTGCTGCAGGCAGTTTTTTTTTTTTTTTTTTTTACAGCTACACATGAGATGGGGAAAAACAGAAACATGACTGGTCTCCTGAGATGCATAGATTTATTGAAATGTTTTGTAGCTTTAATTGTAATATGAGATAAAATTGGATCCAAGGAGATGAAGGAAGGAATTGCAGGGTTATATTTTGTGCAAATTATTTTATTTTTTTTTTTATTTTTTTTGTGTAAATGGCTCAGAATAGTTAAAAAAAATAAAACAAAAATGCAACAAAAAAAATCCCAATGTCACAGCTTCCATTAAAACACTTTACCGAATTTTGCCAGGTCCTATTTCGCCACGCTGATCCCTAGTTGAGGGTCACCACCGCTACAATCCGTCATTGGCTCCACAGCCCTTCCCTTTTGGGTTGAGATGGGACCAGACAGTAGAGACCTTTAGGAATCTGAGAAGAGGAGGACTATTGAGTTAGTATTACTTTTCTCTATAATTTCATCCTTTCCAAAATCTCCCCCTCCTTTCTCTGCCGGGTAACCTCTTTTTAAATGGAATTTGTCACCAGGTTTTTTTTCTCCCTCATCTAATGTAGAGACAGAGACCCTTATTCCAGCAATGTGTCACTTACTGAGCTGTTTGTTCTACTTTTGATAAAATCAATGTGTTTTTCTGCTGCAGATCTAGCAGTTATAGAGAGCCGGATTCCGTTGTGTACCATAGCGGCGGATTTCGACTGATACATTTTAGCGGAAATGTGAACTTAGCCTTAGTGAATTGGTCATTGTTACTCCAGCACCCCCATCAATAAGTCTGGCGTGCACAAGACCAGTGTTAATGAATCGAACCTTTGGAATAAAAAAAATTCAATCAGAATTTGCTTTTTTTTAAGTCTCTGTGGCCAATCAGTGGTTGTTTGATCTGTGTAAAAACAAACAACAAAGCCCCACAGGCGTTGTGGTTTCTCTATAAACACGGGAACTGAGGCTGGTATAAAAAAAAGAATAATACAAAAATAATAATTAATAAAAATCTGGTGTTTATAGTGTGCGGTAGGTTTTACAAGACCAATGTGGCCCCCAGATCTTTGCATTTACCCCCCCCCCCCCCCTGACTATTTCCATCCCACCTGGCTCCTCAAAATGCAAAGTTAATAGAAGAAACGTGAGCTTGTTTGAAAGCGGAGCGTGTCGGCCATTGATCTGGAGAGCATCTTTCTGCAGCGTGTCTCTTTTGATCTGACTCCTGCCATCGTTTTATGTTGACGTGCAGAAAAGGAATGGTTTAGCCGAAACGAGCAAAAGGGGGGGGGGGGTTCCCTTTCATGTCCATTTTACATCTTACAAATTGATTACACAGCGATGATTATACCCGCCTGTAGAATTGATTTAACCCCGTAGTGTTAATGCCGTACTACGACCTGTTGCTTTGCACCGGGGCTGGGATTGCATCTCTCATCTCATGAGTCTCCTGCTTTCTGGACATTCTAGAACGCGTGGTTGTAGCAACACAGCCGGAGATCCGCGGCGCGCAGACAACTTTTATTAGAGGGAATTTAGATTTACACTATAAGAATGTCATGTTGGCTGCCGTCCGTGTGCCGGGCTGCGCCGTACAGATGAGGTTATCCCAGCGGGGTTCACTCGCACTCCCCACAGCTCTGCGGGACTTCTCTGCGTGCGTGACTTTGTGTGCAGCCGAAGCCCATTGCACAGTACGCAAAGTTTCACCTCTCCTGTCCTCCCGCCCTCGCTCTGTAAAATATTTTCAAAGATCGCAACGCTCCTTAGAACTCCGGTGCTAAAAATACATTTATTGAAAGAAGGAAAGGCACGATTACTTCCCGTCGGGGAGCTCCAACTTTGCTGCAAATTTATTTGACTGCTTTAGCTGTAGCCGTTCCTAATTCACTGACAGGTCAAAGGTGCCAGTGAGGCTCACCGTTCTGTCCCGTAGAAGGTGGTCCTGAGCGGTGGGACCTCTCTCTGAAAAGTCCACATACCTGAATGCGTACCAGAAGCATTAGATTATGTCACTATGAAACTAGGCTTTGTAAGCAAGTTGTGATGATTGGTATCCGAGCCCCTGAGTTCTGTGCATGGGGGGAGTTCATAAGGTTTATACTCCAGGGTTGGACCCTACTTCTTGTGGACCTTGGTGGAGAGGAGCTAGAAAGCTTCTCTGATGGCCTCGGCCCAACCATGTATTTCATAGTTGTTGCTCATTTGAGAGAGCTTCATGTTGTTGCCCTCCTTTTAGGGCGGCTTTGCACGTTGCGACATCGCAAGCCGATGCTGCGATGCCGCACGCGATAGTCCCCGCCCCCGTCACAGGTATGCTATCGTGTGATAGCTGGCGTAGCGAAAATTATCGCTACGCCAGCTTCACATGCACTCACCTGCCCTGCGACCGTCGCTCTGACCGGCGACCCGCCTCCTTCCTAAGGGGGCGGGTCGTGCGGCGTCATAGCGACGTCAAACGGCAGGCGGCCAATAGCGGCGGAGGGGCGGAGATGAGCAGGATGTAAACATCCCGCCCACCTCCTTCCTTCCGCATATCCTATGGAACCCGCGGTGACACCGGTAGGAGATGTTCCTTGCTGCTGCGACTTCACACACAGCGATGTGTGCTGCCGCAGGAGCGAGGAACAACATCGGACCGTCGCGTCAGCGTAATTATGGATTACGCCGACGCTGCACCGATGATACGATTACGAAGATTTTGCGCTCGTTAATCGTATCATCTAGGCTTTACACACTACGATGTCGCATGCGATGCCGGATGTGCGTCACTTTCAATTTGACCCTACCGACATCGCACCTGCAATGTCGTAGTGTGCAAAGCCCGCCTTACTTGCAGCGCACAATCTGATTGCTGAGCATCTTTATTCAGAGTGGCTTTTCTGTAGGGACAACCCATTAACCCTTGTCTGGTAAAAAAAAAAAAATAAAATCAAATATTTATTTTTAATAGCACTAACATATTCCGCAGCGCTTTACATACATCAGGAACACTGTCCCCATTGGGGCTCACAATCTAAAGTCCTTATCTGTATGTCTTTGAGGTATGGGAGGAAACCGGAGAAAACCCACACACACGGGGAGAACATACAAACTCCTTGCAGATGTTGTCCTTGATGGGATTTGAACCCAGGACCCCAGCGCTGCAAGACTGCAGTGCTAACCATCGAGCCACCACAAGACTGCAGTGCTAACCATTGAGCCACCGTGCTAACCATCGAGTCTGGTACCGTGAAAAAAAAAAAAAAAAAAAATCACTAGTGTTACCAATCTGCATGGGTCCCCATGGTACCAGACAAGGTTTTTTAAATCCACCATACTATTTCTTACTATACCTTTTTAGTTACGGACTTTTATTTTTCTTTTTTCCTTATAAGCAAGAGATGTTGCTTCCAGGTTCCTCGGGGGCGTGTCTTTAGGCTGCGTTGCATTATTACTCTGTTAGCCATGTCCACTTGTAAATGGCATTACAAAGCAACAACAAAAAAAAAAACACTCAAAAGGTTAAAATCTCTGGAATCCTATGATTTAAAGGGTTTTCCAGTGCTTTAGCATTGATGACTTATCCTTAGGATAAGGCATTAGTGTCTGATTGGTGTGGGGTGCAACACTCGGCATCTCCGCCAATCTGCTGTTCCTGGAGCCGCCAGTCAAAACTTCTCAGCTGCCCAGCACAGCTCTATCAACTATATAGTGGCCGCAGCTGTGTACTGTGTATCTACCCCCCACATTCGAATAAATAGGGCGCGGATGTGCACTACCCACCCACAACCGCTATGCTGTTGATGGAGCTGTGCAGCGGAGACGTTATTTCTGGTGACGTTGTGATCAGCAGATTGAAGGGGAGCCGACTGTTACCTCCCCCCCCCCCCCCCACCCGATCACACATTGATGACCCATCCTAAGAATGAGTCATCAATGCTGAAGTAGTGGAAAAACCCTTTAAAAACAAAAAAATCATCATACTTTGGAGCAGCAGAGATAAAATATGGGCTGTTTTGACCTGGTGACAGGTCCCTTTTAAAGGTAACCTTAGCTGTAAAATGACTGTTGGGAGAAATGGTTGTTAATCCCGAGTCCTTGCTAAGCAGATTTCTAAAGTTAAGTGAATTTTTTTTTTTTTTTTGCAGAATGTTGTAATATTTCATATAACGATTGCATAAATATCGTAGTATCCACATCAGAGCAGAACTTTGCTTTGCAAGGAAAGAAAGTGCGAATCGTTGGTTCCGCAGTTCTGGCTCTCATTCCATTGTGTTACTATATAATTGTACCCTTAAAGGGAACCTGTCACGTCCAATATGCACCCAGAACCACGAGCAGTTCTGGGTGCATATTACTAATTCCTGCCTAACCGTCCCTGCATCTAGTAGCATAGATAAAGAGATCTTTAGAAAAAAATGTTTCTAAAGATCCTTTATGATATGCTAATGAGGTCAGGGACTAGTCACAAGGGCGTTAGTTCCCTTGGCTAGTCTGCCCCCTTGGCATGTATGCAAACATGCTAAGAGGGTGGAATACCTGCAGTAACTAATGCTTTTGCGACTAGTCCCTGCGCTCATTAGCATATCATAAAGGATCTTTAGAAATACTTTTTCTAATCTCTTTATCTATGCTACTAGATACAGGGACGTAATAGGTAACAGGTAATATATACTGGAACCACTAATATGGTTTTCTGTTTGTAATATATACTGGAACCACTAATATGGTTTTCTGTTTACTTAGATACAGGGACGGATAGGCAGGGATTAGAAACATGCACCCAGAACTTCTCGTGGTACTGGGTGCATATTGCACTTGAAAAGGTCCCTTTAAAAGAAGGGAACCTATGTTCCTCCGCAGCGTTCTGTCCCGCTGGGCGATGCATTTCTCCTTGCAGATTTAAATCTGCAGTTTGTCAATTCTTTCAGCATTTTTTTGTTGCAAATTTCTCCAATATTAATGAATAAGGAAAAATGTGCAGCAAAAAAGCATTAAAAAATGTGCGTTTTGACGCTGTGCTTTTCCTGCTCAGTGATTCTGAAATTTCTGCACCAAATACTTTACGTGTGCACATACTCTGTCTTATTCTCGAAGGATAACTTCTATTCCACTTGCATATCTGCATGGCCAACAGTCTGTGTATAGTGGGACATAGGCATGATGTTGGTGTGAATGAGAATTGGGCACTTAAAATTTTAAAGGGAACTTGTCATCAGATTTGGGGCCTATAAGCTGTGGCCACCACCACTGAGCTCTTATATACAGTATTCTAACATGTTGTATATAAGAGCCCAGGCCTTTGTGTAGAACGTAAAAATGACTTTATCATACTCATCTAAACGGTCGCTGCGGTGGAGTTGGGCCGTTTGGGCATCTCCGTTCTCCGGGTGTCTCCTCTTTTGGCCATCTTCGTCCACTTTCTGAGGCCTGTGTGCATGACGCATCTACGTCATACACACTCGCCGGTCCTGCGCAGGCGCAGAACAATACTTTGACCTTCCTTGCTCAGAACCTGAATGCCGGCGAGTGTGGATGACTTAGGACGCTCCGTACACCCAGGCTTAAGAAGGACGACAAAGATGTCCGAAAGAGGAGGCGCCGCACCCAGAGTATGGAGACACCCGTCTGCACCGCACCAACCGTTTAGGTAAGTATTAAAGTGTTTTTTACGTTCTACACAGCGGCCTGGGCTCTTATATACAGCATGTTAGAATACTTGCTGTAAGAGCCCACTGGTGGTGGCCGCAGCTTATAGGCCCCAAATTTGGTGAGAGGTTCCCTTTAACACCTGACCCTTTAATTCTTCAGATGGAGCTGCTGCCAGACCCGTTTGGCAGCTGCTTTCCCCTTTGAAATTGCAAGAAGCAGACTTTCTTGTGTATGCGAGACTTGGGAGATACGTCGGCTGTGTCAGTCTTTAGACTGTTCGTCGGTATCAGCGGGTTCACCAACTTTAGTCTGTTGTTTTATGGGGACCTTAAATTAAGGTGGCTACATACATTCGATGAAGGTGTGATGAAAGCCATTGTTTTCTTACAAACCACCTTTTGCAGCTACCGGCACAGTAAGAAGGATTGAGCATGTTGGATTTCGTTATGCTCGATCCTGTGTTCTCATGAGGTGTCGCAGCAGTTTATAACTCGTGCCGAGCGTGCGTGTATGGGGTCGTGAGTAATAACTGAGCGTACGGCCGACAACTGTAAGAAGTAATTGATGCGGAAAATATGTTAGGACATTGTACAATTTATCCAATGAATACCATTGTCTCGCTGATACTGGAAAGTCTCCAGAACTTTGAAGTTCTTGCCAAGTGTGTGCAGATGTACAAAACTATCCTGTATACTCTGCAACTAGCAACAGGGACTTTTCTGGTGAGATGTGTTTGGCTGGAGTAATCCGGCCTCCAGCCCCGGTGATGATTTAGTGCAGACTAGTCGGATTCCTGGATTTGGGATTATTTGGGTTCGGGTTATGATGTGCACTTATAATTTAGCATATTATGTGTAGTTTATAAGATATGAGCATGAGTGTGTCTGCAGCCATTGTGCGGAGCTCCGGACCAGTGATCCCTTCCAGTTGTTGTATAAACAGGAAGACTGCGGCACACCCAGCACACTACACTGCTGCCGCGTGCCGAGACCGGCCCGGAGTAATCATCCGTCTGCAGCAGTGTTTACCATCCGGACATCCAGTACGTGTAGTGACGCATCCCCACGGAGGCCAGAATACAACTTGTAAGAGCGACACTACCACCGCTTTTTCATCATTGGGCTGTATCCGAATTTCGGCCAATTTTGGAACATGTCAAATCACAAAACTACAGCACTGAACACTTCATATAAAGTTAATATTGGGAGATCGGCACATAGCAATGTTATTGACTGCCAACGTTTCGATCGATCCCAGACCTTTTTCAGGGCCTTTGTGGTGAGAAGTCTCCAAAGACTGCTGGAAACCTCTTTCCTATAATTTCCGGACCCATGGAAGTTCGAGTTATACGGGTTCAGACAGTCTTTAAAGTTCTGTTTTGGACCTGAACTTGACCCAAACCTCATTGGAACTCATTGATTTGGGCAGTTCGGCTCTCTGCCCACATACAGCTAGCCAAAAACAGAGCACTTTGCAGTGTGTTTTTTTTTTTTTTCCTCCATATTACCGTATTTTTCATTTTATAAGACGTACCCCAAATTTAAAGGAGGAAAATAGGAAAAAAATGTTAATGTTAAAATGAGGATCCGTCTTATAATCCTAGTGCGTCTTATAATATTTCACCAGGAGGGAGCGGAGGTGGTGGAGCGTCTCAGGAGGGTCACAGGAGGGAGGGTCGGTGATGCTGCGGGCTCGAAGGAGGGGGTGTCACGGCTCAGGAGGGTCAGTGGACGGAGGTTGGCGATACTGCAGGTTCGGGGGTGTCACGGCTCAGGAGGGTCAGTGGACGGAGGTTGGCGATACTGCAGGTTTGGGTGTGTCATGGTGGCGGGCTTCATTGAATCGCCTGCAGTTGACGAGATTGACTTCAAGAAAATGGCTGTGGAGGTGGCTCCTGTACAAGTAGCTCTCCGCAGCCTTTTTTTTTTTTTTTAAGCACATCACGTCAACCACGAACTATCAATCAAGCCAGCTACATCACCGACCCTCTGTCCGGAGATCGCTCAACTGCAGTGACACCCCCTCCTCCGAACCCTCGTTATCGCCAACCCTGCCTCGTGTGAACCTGCTCCGCCGCTCCGGTAAGCCATATCCAGATTATAAGGCGCACCCCCTTTTTACTCCCAGCTTTGGGGGGGATAACGCTGATTGTACCCCCAGTGCGAGCCTTTGAAACACTGCAAGAGGCTCATACTGGTGCACAGCAATGCTCGCTAGAGTGGTTTGTGAAGTCTGTGTTCGGTAAGACCACCAAACTTTAAAGTTCAATCCCGCTCATCTCTACTCTTTTCTCATAATCACCAGGAAACAAGCTCTGGAAAAAGGTCCACGATTAGTCGTAACGTCGGCCGTCAATAACATTGCCATGTGCTTATCTCCCAATAAAACACCTTCACTTTGCAAGACGTCTCGAGCTCCGTGGTTTTCTGCTTTGACTTTTCCAGGTTCTTCAGGATCCTACCACTAAAGAGGACCACATGTGCCAACCATAATATTTTCTCGGATTACTGTTTTTGGTTCGAGTCAATGTTTACCATCGTGTGCCATCAAGGTTCTCATATGAAAATAAAAAGAACTGATGAAGGTTTCTCAATTGTCACCTGCCAACCGATCCGTGAAACACTGACCATGCACGGCTGCAATACTGCTGCTATACTTGTGCTTTCTGGTTATTTTTTTCCCCCAATGCTCCTTATTCTTGAAATTGGATCACATTCGGACATGTTTTCCTCGTTTTAGGCATGTGAAACTTCCATAAACTGTAATTACGGTATTTGTTTTGTCTACAAAAATTAAAATAGAACATGCACACGCAACGCTGACATATGAATGGAGGATTAAGAAGGGGACACTTTAT
The DNA here is from genome assembly GCF_048569485.1 of Anomaloglossus baeobatrachus. Lineage (NCBI taxonomy): Eukaryota > Metazoa > Chordata > Amphibia > Anura > Aromobatidae > Anomaloglossus > Anomaloglossus baeobatrachus. The sequence goes on from NC_134359.1 coordinate 41,682,647, forward strand.
CATTAAAAAATATTTATTATATTTATATACCTTTTGGTGTATATATAGTTGAAAGGCTTATTTGGCTGATCACTGTCTTTCCTGGGAGAGAAGGTTAGGCTGCTGCAGAACCCCTTAGGTGGCGGATAATTTCCAGGATCAGACATTGAACTAGAACATATTTGATCTTTCTCCTCCATATCTTGGGGAGAGTCACATTAGATGGATGACTGGTTCATCCAAGTATAATCTGATGCATTCTTTGTGCACGCAGCCATATTGCAGGCTTGTTTCGTGTGGAGCTGTAACATAGGGCATGGGGCTTTTACCGCACCTCTGTGCTTCCAATTTCATATGGCGGCACAAAATTGTTTTTGTCTCATGCATAGGGCATTGGGTGATACATGTAAAGGATTTTGTCCTCTAGTATTTTAACTTGCTTCCTAGTTTATGAGCAATGCAGAAAGACAAAGGAACGCAAAATAGGGTCTTATCCAGGAGGTATAAGAGGGTGCAAACACAGCGCGGCATTATACCCTGTCTGTTCATCGCGTATCCTCAACTTCCTTATTGAATAGCTTCCTAGGTAAATCACCTGATGGAGCATTCTTTGGTGGAACATATCATCCAGTACAACTCTTCTACCTCTGGTTTGTGTATTAGTGCTCCAAAATTTTTGGAGTTCCATAGAAATTAATGAAGACGGGGGCATATGCTTGGACATCTCTCATCGGACATTTCCGCATGTCTGGGCCCCATGCTCAACATAATGTAGGACCCAGCGTTGAGGCTCACAACTGACATCCATTTATGTCCTTTGTCAAGGATGGAACAACACCTTAATTGCGGTGAGTGTTGCATGAAAGCCTCCATTGCAAATGCGTTCACTTTTATCAGGAGCAATCCTCGGTGAATAGCTTCCCAGATAAGGCACCTGATGGAGCATTCTTTGGCGGTACGTATCATCCAGTTCAATCCTTGACCACTTCTACCTCTGGTTCATGTATCCGTGGTCTGAAACTTTTGCAGCGCCATAGAAATTAATGGAGAGGGGCATATGCGTGGTCATCTTTCAGTTGACATTGGGGCCACATTCTCGAGAGATGTAGGGCACAGTGGTGAGACTCGCAGCGGACATCAATTTATGCACTTGTCAAGGATGGAACAAGACCTTAAGTGCTGTGAGTGTTGCATCAAAGCCTCTATTGCAAATGCCATCACCTTTTATAAGGACCAATCGCTCGGTTTACAAAATAACAGGCACAATAACCTGCACAATAACTCGCCAAGCACGAATGTTAATGGAGTTGTCTTCCGGAGCACACCGCCCGACTCCCTGATGATTGACAGTCCGGGCTGGCGGCATGGCTGCACCAATAACTTTAAATATGCGCCCTCAGATGGGGTAATGATAGGCAACTTTGCCTCAAAGGAGCATAGGGTACACTGACGCCGTTCGGACCCAGTGATCCCGCGCTCTTTGCTTTGGAGACCAGCCACCTCTTATAGACTTCAGTGGTGGCCGGTAACAAAGGCAACAAGCAGTAAACTATGGAATAAAAAATTCCTCCATTCCGGAGACCGAGGAAGATTGTTAATAAAGTATAATTTGCAAAGTTGGTATTTTTTACCTTTTTACTTTGCAATTTTACCCCTTTAAGATGAGTAAACCCCTTTTAATTTGAGGATTTAGATCCTTATCTTGCACGGCCGAGTAGAAAGCTTCTTTACTGGGAAGGACGACTCAAGGACTTTTTGCATTTTGTTTTTTCCAATTAACATCGGGTTAAATTCTTTACTGAAAGAAATATCAATATTTGTAAAAATCCCAGCATTTGGCGACGCGTGATGAATTATGCAACAACTGCTAAACTTTCCATAAACTATAACATTAGCGAAGCCTGACTGGGAACAATATATATATATTTTTTTTTAATTAACTTATTTCCCAAACGGCAGCTTGTACGAGCCGTAAAACAACAAAGCCGAGGAGCAGACAGAGCCGTTTCCTAATGCAGCGTTAAAGGTTGAGGGAATGCAATGATACGACTTGATATTAAGAGTCCTCAGCGCGCCGGAGCCCTAACGGAGCGCGGTAATGGGATGTTGGCCATCGCGGCGCTGCTGGAAAACTGCTCCAAATACAAGACCGCAACGGCAATTTACATAAGTAATAATAAAACCAGCAGAAAAGCTTTTGGGGAAAATAATTTTTGTTTCATCATTAATAGTTCTGAGTTTTTGGCTTTTCTGTAACTTTTCGTTCCCTGTGCGGAGAAGAGATCGGGGAACACTTTTGTGCTGGGAACATGTTTGCTTGAGTCGACCGGGTTTAATTGACCTTTTACATATTATTTCTAACATAATTGAAACAGCAAAGTTACTAAAGACCGGAACAATTTAATTTTAAAAAAAAAAACAAAAAACTTAGTTTGGTGGATTAGTTTGGGAAGCTATGTAGCACAACCATGGAATATGTTTGTTTGGGGTTTTTTTGCCTCTGCGAATTCCAAAAGATTGTGTAAAAAAATAAAAGGTTTGCTTGTCTTATTTATCAATTTTTTGTCACTTAGTTTGGTGGATTTGCTTGGGAAACTAAGTGACAAAAAAAATTGATAAATAAGACAAGCAAACAGTTTATTATTTTACACAATCTTTTTGCATTCGTAGTGGCAAAAAAACCCAAAAACAACAAAAACCAGAAATTCCATGGTTGTGCTACATAGTTTGGTGTATTTGCTTGGGAAATTAGGTGACTAAAGATGGGTAAGACGAGTAAAATGTTTTTTTACACAATCCTCTTTTAGAATTCTTAGTGGCAGAAAACACCATAAATTCCATGTTTTTTTTTGTGCTACATAGTTTGGTGGATTTGCTTGGGAAACTATGTAGCACAACCATGGAATGAATTGTGTTTTCTGCCACTACGAATTCTAAAAAATGATTTGTGTAAAATAAACGTTTTGCTCGTCTTACCCATCTTTTGTCACTTAATTTCCCAAGCAGATCCACCAAACTATGTAGCATAACCATGGAATTTGTTTTTTTTTTTTTTTTTTTTTTGCTGCTACGAATTCCAAAAGAGGATTGTGTAAAATAATAAATGGTTTGCTTGTCTTACCAATTTTTTGTCACTTAATTTCCCAAGGAAATCCACCAAACTATGTCGCACAACCATGGAATTTGTGTTTTTTTTTTTTTTTGCCACTTTGAATTCCAAAAGATGATCGTGTAAAATAATAAACGGTTTGCTCGTCTTACCAATCTTTTGTCACTCTTCTGCCATGGATTTTCCTTATTTAGTGATTACCATGATTGGCTGCAGTAGTTACATGTTGGCATGAATTGTCATCGGGGATAAAGGATGGAGAGACTCTGCTGCATCACTGAGGGGAATCTCGCTACCGATATTAGTTTGGGTGACAGAGGGCAGTGCTGTGGACGATACTAGTAAAAAGAGATTACTACATTGATGTCTATGGGGGATTCACAAATTCTGGCTTTAAACTGTATACTGCTTGCTTCAAGGAAATTAGTAGATTGATGCTGTCCAAGCCTCTAGCAGCACGATTCGGACACTGTGGCTATGTTATTTCAGCAGAGTAGCTTTTATTTTTAAAAAGTATCTATAAGCCGCATTCCCCCAGCTCTACTAAACTATTTGTACATGTAGCTCTTTCAACAATACTTTTACATGACCAGTCCTTGAGAAATCAGCAATTTGAATCAATATGCAAATGAGGCTGAAGTGCTATGGTAGATCTAAAGCCTCTGTCACTCCAGCTCTATTCCCCACTCATTGCAGTATCCTTTGGCTTTAGTGACGTCCTCTACTGTGCACATTAAGGAAAATATGTCCCTAGTCAAGGAGGAGAGGAGGAGGTGGGGTATAGAGCTGGAGTGACAGAGGCTTCAGATCTACCATAGCTTTTCAGCCTCATTTGCATATTGATTCAAACACAGATTTGTCAGTAATGAGGAACAGACTAGACATGTAAAGGTATTGCTATTGCTGGACTTGTCTTTGGAAGAGGCCACATATGCAGTGTCTGAGGGATGGAATCCTGTGGACCGATTCCCTTTAAATGCTGCAGTATTTAGGAGAAGGCATAATTTGTAAAGCCACCTCGGAACTATGTCTCGGATGATTACGCCAAGTGTCTGGTCCCTGGTAACTTCTCACCGCTCTGCTCTCCATGGCTAGTAGGTCTCCTTTTTTTTCTTTCAGTCTAGGGGGTCGGGGTGGGGACCCGCCTCCAGGACTAATCTTCTGAGGCACAGTCTGTTTTATCGGAGACGCTCCAGCTGTTCTGTTCTACTATAATATTTAGGATTTCAAATATCCAATAGTGTTTCCCCCCAATGTATTTGCAGATGTGACCTGGAGCGAACGTAGGGGCTTACGCATGTGCCTGTACGGAAAGTTGCTAGTGTTCATGTGTTCGTCTAATGAAATCTGCGTATCCTTTTCATTTATGTCTGTCTGGACCCTTGGCCGTTGGTTGGCTGTACCCTTGGCCGTTGGTTGGCTGTACCCTTGGCCGTTGGTTGGCTGTACCCTTGGCCGTTGGTTGGCTGTACCCTTGGCCGTTGGTTGGCTGTACCCTTGGCCGTTGGTTGGCTGTACCCTTGGCCGTTGGTTGGCTGTACCCTTGGCCGTTGGTTGGCTGTACCCTTGGCCGTTGGTTGGCTGTACCCTTGGCCGTTGGTTGGCTGTACCCTTGGCCGTTGGTTGGCTGTACCCTTGGCCGTTGGTTGGCTGTACCCTTGGCCGTTGGTTGGCTGTACCCTTGGCCGCTGGCTGGCTGTACCCTAGGCCGTTGGCTGGCTGGCTGTACCCTAGGCCGTTGGCTGGCTGGCTGTACCCTAGGCCGTTGGCTGGCTGGCTGTACCCTAGGCCGTTGGCTGGCTGGCTGTACCCTAGGCCGTTGGCTGGCTGGCTGTACCCTAGGCCGTTGGCTGGCTGGCTGTACCCTAGGCCGTTGGCTGGCTGGCTGGCTGGCTGTACCCTAGGCTGTTGGCTGGCTGGCTGTACCCTAGGCTGTTGGCTGGCTGGCTGTACCCTAGGCTGTTGGCTGGCTGGCTGTACCCTAGGCCGTTGGCTGGCTGTACGCTGTGAAGTGTTTGCACCGTTGGCTCTTTTTCCTGCATTCCCGTGATCTTGTCGACCACATGGCACGTTGTTTACCTGCGTAGCGTTTGTTTGCATTACCAGAGCTATGTGAAGTGCTAGTTTTTCTGAAGCTTTGTGTATAGTTGCATTGCACGGTCTGCAAGGGATTAGAATATCTTCTGGTAAGTCTCCTTTTTCATGTTTGCTTAGTACATGTTTCTATTAGAAATATGCAAAATTGTCTGCTGCTGTTTTTTTTTCCTTTTGACAATGGCTTCCAGAACATGCGTGCCGCTGCAGTTGTTTCTGGATCTGTAGATTTGCTAAGTAAGTAAGATAATGGTCCGACGTCGGGCATGAACAATGGGGATGTGACGGCGCTTCCTGCAGAATGAAAATGCGGACTAATCCAGTAGAAAAACACGCGCCAGCACTTTATTTGTTGCACATTGTGAGCATCGCTCTTCTGTTTTGTTAGCCGGTGCCTCTTGTGTGTGTGAAGCCCACGTGCCATATTCAGATGTACAGTAAATGCCTAGAAAGGATTAATGGAGATCAGGGAGGCACAACCTCATCTGGTCCGATGGCCACAATGTCAGACTGAATTAATCCCGAGGGGTACTGCAGTAAAAAATAATTTTATAGGGGTCTATGCATCTGAAAAGTATATGCTATAAATGCAAGGCAGGTGCTACCTCCAAATCCAGTACTCCGACCTTCCTGGAGAATGCGGTTCCCCTTTCTACCAATTGCACTCAAAGGAAGATATCTTGCCGTCCTCTCTGTCCATTACTTCTACTGAAGTGTTTCGTTATACCCCTACAAATATAGTATAGAAAAGCCGCACTCCTGGATGGCCACAGCACCACCATACTGGAGTGCGACACCGGCCAGGATACCTCCATCTGCCCGAGAAGGACACACGATGCACCACATCACAACCTCCCCATCTCTCCTTCTCTCTGACTTGGAAATTCATGGGTGGACCTCACCTATAGGCAAGCATGTTGGGGGCCGCACAGAATGACATGGCATGCCACATTCACCCCTAAAGGCCCTGTCACACACAGAGATAAATCTGTGGCAGATCTGTGACTGCAGTGAAATTGTGGACAATCAGTGCCAGGTTTGTGGCTGTGTACAAATGGAACAATATGTCCATGATTTCACTGCAACCACAGATCTGCCAAAGATTTATCTGTGTGTGACGGGGCCTTTAGTTGCAGTGAAGGAGCTTTTCCAACTGTGGCGATAAGAGGACCATTGCTTAAATACAAATATTACAGTAGTGCACAAGCGGTTAGGCTACATCCACTTTTGCCACCAAATAAGTTACCTTTTCCATAGTCATAAAAATAATTCTTAGGTTCATTGTTGTATTTATGCCTCTTTTTTTGTTTGTTTTAAGCCTGTTTTTGATTTGCTCCAATTACTTTTTAATTTGCGCCTTTTTTTTTGGTCTGTTTACAACTTCTGCTCGGGACTCGTAACTACTGATGAGCAAGCACTACCATGCTCAAGCATGGTAGTACTCGCTCATCAGTAGTTACGAGTACTGAGCACCCGAGCATGGTAGTGCCCGCTCATTACTAGTTACCAGTACTGAGCACCCGAGCATGGTAGTGCTCACTCATCACCAGTTACGAGTACAGAGCACCCGAGCATGGTAGTGCCCGCTCATCACTAGTTACGAGTACTGAGCACCTGAGCATGGTAGTGCCCGCTCATCACTAGTTACCAGTACTGAGCACCTGAGCATGGTAGTGCCCGCTCATCACTAGTTACGAGTACTGAGCACCTGAGCATGGTAGTGCTCACTCATCACTAGTTACGAGTACAGAGCACCCGAGCATGGTAGTGCCCGCTCATCACTAGTTACGAGTACAGAGCACCCGAGCATGGTAGTGCTCACTCATCACTAGTTACGAGTACAGAGCACCCGAGCATGGTAGTGCTCACTCATCACCAGTTACGAGTACAGAGCACCCGAGCATGGTAGTGCCCGCTCATCACTAGTTACGAGTACTGAGCACCTGAGCATGGTAGTGCCCGCTCATCACTAGTTACCAGTACTGAGCACCTGAGCATGGTAGTGCCCGCTCATCACTAGTTACGAGTACTGAGCACCTGAGCATGGTAGTGCTCACTCATCACCAGTTACGAGTACAGAGCACCCGAGCATGGTAGTGCCCGCTCATCACTAGTTACGAGTACTGAGCACCTGAGCATGGTAGTGCCCGCTCATCACTAGTTACCAGTACTGAGCACCTGAGCATGGTAGTGCCCGCTCATCACTAGTTACGAGTACTGAGCACCTGAGCATGGTAGTGCCCGCTCATCACTAGTTACCAGTACTGAGCACCTGAGCATGGTAGTGCTCGCTCATCACTAGTTACGAGTACTGAGCACCTGAGCATGGTAGTGCCCGCTCATCACTAGTTACGAGTACCGTGCACCTGAGCATGGTAGTGCCCGCTCATTACTAGTTACCAGTACCGAGCACCTGAGCATGGTAGTGCCCGCTCATCACTAGTTACCAGTACTGAGCACCCGAGCATGGTAGTGCTCACTCATCACTAGTTACCAGTACTGAGCACCCGAGCATGGTAGTGCTCACTCATCACTAGTTACGAGTACTGAGCACCCGAGCATGGTAGTGCCCGCTCATTACTAGTTACCAGTACCGAGCACCCGAGCATGGTAGTGCTCACTCATCACTAGTTACCAGTACTGAGCACCCGAGCATGGTAGTGCTCACTCATCACTAGTTACGAGTACTGAGCACCCGAGCATGGTAGTGCCCGCTCATCACTAGTTACCGGTACTGAGCACCCGAGCATGGTAGTGCTCGCTCATCACTAGTTACCAGTACTGAGCACCCGAGCATGGTAGTGCTCGCTCATCACTAGTTACGAGTACAGAGCACCCGAGCATGGTAGTGCCCGCTCATCACTAGTTACGAGTACAGAGCACCTGAGCATGGTAGTGCCCGCTCATCACTAGTTACCAGTACTGAGCACCCGAGCATGGTAGTGCCCGCTCATCACTAGTTACCAGTACAGAGCACCTGAGCATGGTAGTGCCCGCTCATCACTAGTTACCAGTACTGAGCACCCGAGCATGCTCAATCATATGCTCTCTCAGGTGCAGCTTTGGCTGTGTAAAATTACACCGCTTGTAAGCACACCCTGCTTGTCCTGCAGAGTGGTCGGTAACCTAGGAAACTAGCAGTAAACAGTGTTAAAAATCCTATTCTTGAGAACTGAGTATTATTACTCATAGGAAAATTGCACTTTCTCAACTTCTAAAATGCGTATAATTGCAAACGCTTTAAGAGCATTAATGTGCTTTTTATTTTTTTTCGAAGTTGTTGCTCTGTTCATCTGTCAAGGTTAATTCATAATCGCCTTCTTCCACGTTGGCCTTAGTGAGACGTCTGCAGCCTTGGGTGCGGATATCAGCCGCCCATTGAAGGTCTCTGTACCCCAGCTCCAGCTCCGATCTCCATTTATAGCCTCCGCCGTGCAAACACACAACAGAATTGTCTTCAACTTGTTGTTTTTCTTCCTGCGTCTCGCGAAGTTCTCACAAAGTGACATTAAACCAGATAGCAAATTACCGACTGTGAAGATAATTGCTTGTAAAGAGAAACTTTTTCCCCTAATTGGAGCTATTTGTGTATTAGGAATAAATAACCTGTTTTGTAAGTTGAGTTAATGGAGGTTTTTTTTCTTCTATTTTCTTTCTCATTTTTTAAGCTTCGGTCCTGTGTTTCATGCTTTATTTGATGCAAACTTTTACACTTCATTTTGCATATAAGAAATCTACTCTAGGTCGGCTGACTATCAGATTTTTTTATTTTGGCCGCTTCCATAATAATTGGGCAAAGTAGATTTTCAGAATATATTTTAGCATGTCTGATTCTTTGTTAATATTAGTGTTGATATGATTTTGTATTAATGCTAGTAATAATGCTATTAATATTAATATTTATCACATTTTTATTTATTTTAATATAATAGTGTGTGTATATAATTTATATATATATATATATATATATATATATATATATATATATATATATATATATATATATATAAAAAATGTGTGTATACTGTATATTTTTATATAAAATAAATGTGTGTGTGTGTGTGTGTGTATATATATATATATAATATATATTTTATATAAAAATATACAGTATACACACATTTTATATATCTAAAAATATATATATATATATATTTTTAGAGGTGTGTGTGTATATATATATATATATCTTTTTTATATATATACATGTATGTATGTGTATTTATATAGAATATATATATATATACGTGTGTGTGTGTATATATGTGTGTGTGTGTATGTGTATATATATATATATATATATATATATATATATATATATATATATATATATATATATATATATATATATATAATTTATTTAGTATGTATAATTATATAATATAATTTTTCCTGACAATAAAACCTACTTTCGAAAATAAACCCTATCATTATTTTACAGGGCTTTTGGAGAATGCCTGAATTATAAGCCCTACTCCAAAAATAAGCCATAGTTACAGTCAGGGCCGGCATTAGGGACTGCACAATATCTCAGGGCCTGCACTCTCTTTGGGACCCTAGCAGTTGTATTCTGAGGTTAAGATTGTTTTAAGGACCTTTTTATGACTTCAGTCATGTGACCAAAGGTCTCTTAATTACAGGAGTCTAAAAGAACTGAACTGGAGACAGGCTGGTATGCAGGACTGACATTAGGGGTAAGGGAGAGCAAAGTGGGCAATTTCACCGGGCCCAAATTCCCCTAGGGGCCCCAGCGTTTATATCCTGAGGATAGGGCTACTTAAGGACCTTTATTAAATATAGAAAGTAGGGTGCACAGCCAAAAAGTAATCTCAATCGATGGAGTCGGGTGCAGCATCCTGTATGTTCACAACTATTATGATCAGGAAAAAAGAGCTAGTTTTTTTTTTTTGTTTTTTTTTTTTGTTTTTTTTTTTTTTTTTTTTTTCCTGGTTAAGGACCTTTTTTGACATCACGTCATGTGACCAAAGGTTTTTTTTAATTGCAGGAGTCTAAAGCTGAAGAGCAGACAGGCTTGTGTGAATATGTAGTTAGATACACACATTATACATAGGGTTTGAAGAGTTATATTGATGATCCAGATTTTTTTTTTTTTTTTTTTATCCCTTCCCTTGCTCAACTTTATTTTTGAGTTTCAGAATCCTCCTTTTGTTTTAATCAGATACATTTTTAATATTTTTTTTTTGACATTTACAAAAATGTATATATTGCAAAGCGTAATCAATCATTTATACCAAGATATAGAAACCCCCTTTAAGATTATGCCCACTCCTCTTTTTCCTGTGTAGGCCTCCTAGAAATTCCACCTGTAAATGTTTCACAAAAATTTGAACAACATTGCTCTTCACATCATGGCTCAATTTTTTTTTTTTTTTATCACTTTAGGATTCGGAAACCATGAAGGACTTCAATGAAGTAGCCTGTTCATTCATCGGGCGGCTTAGTTTAGAGGCTGGCCTCTCTTCTTAGTAGAAAGTAAGGGGAAAAGACATTGCAAACCTAACATTTAGACCACCCAGAAAACTGCTTTAGAAAAATGTTTTCCTAGGAGAAGAAAACTGCTAAAAATCCATATACTGCATTGTAACAGATGAGTACTTAGTGCGGACCCGATCAGATGTGGGTGCATCTACACCATGAGGTATTATATACTACACCATGAGGTATTATATACTACACCATGAGGTATTGTATGCTACACCATGAGGTATTGTATGCTGCACCATGAGGTATTGTATGCTGCACCATGAGGTATTATATACTACACCATGAGGTATTATATACTACACCATGAGGTATTGTATGCTGCACCATGAGGTATTGTATGCTGCACCATGAGGTATTGTATGCTGCACCATGAGGTATTGTATGCTGCACCATGAGGTATTGTATGCTGCACCATGAGGTATTGTATGCTGCACCATGAGGTATTGTATGCTGCACCATGAGGTATTGTATGCTGCACCATGAGGTATTGTATGCTGCACCATGAGGTATTATATACTACACCATGAGGTATTGTATGCTGCACCATGAGGTATTGTATGCTACACCATGAGGTATTGTATGCTGCACCATGAGGTATTGTATGCTGCACCATGAGGTATTATATACTACACCATGAGGTATTATATGCTGCACCATGAGGTATTGTATGCTGCACCATGAGGTATTGTATGCTACACCATGAGGTATTGTATGCTGCACCATGAGGTATTGTATGCTACACCATGAGGTATTGTATGCTGCACCATGAGGTATTATATGCTGCACCATGAGGTATTGTATGCTGCACCATGAGGTATTGTATGCTACACCATGAGGTATTGTATGCTGCACCATGAGGTATTATATACTACACCATGAGGTATTATATGCTGCACCATGAGGTATTGTATGCTGCACCATGAGGTATTGTATGCTACACCATGAGGTATTGTATGCTGCACCATGAGGTATTGTATGCTACACCATGAGGTATTGTATGCTGCACCATGAGGTATTGTATGCTGCACCATGAGGTATTATATACTACACCATGAGGTATTGTATGCTGCACCATGAGGTATTGTATGCTACACCATGAGGTATTGTATGCTACACCATGAGGTATTGTATGCTACACCATGAGGTATTGTATGCTGCACCATGAGGTATTATATACTACACCATGAGGTATTATATGCTGCACCATGAGGTATTATATACTACACCATGAGGTATTGTATGCTGCACCATGAGGTATTGTATGCTGCACCATGAGGTATTGTATGCTGCACCATGAGGTATTGTATGCTGCACCATGAGGTATTATATACTACACCATGAGGTATTATATACTACACCATGAGGTATTATATACTACACCATGAGGTATTATATACTACACCATGAGGTATTATATACTACACCATGAGGTATTGTATGCTGCACCATGAGGTATTATATACTACACCATGAGGTATTGTATGCTGCACCATGAGGTATTATATACTACACCATGAGGTATTGTATGCTGCACCATGAGGTATTGTATGCTGCACCATGAGGTATTGTATGCTGCACCATGAGGTATTGTATGCTGCACCATGAGGTATTGTATGCTACACCATGAGGTATTGTATGCTGCACCATGAGGTATTATATACTACACCATGAGGTATTGTATGCTGCACCATGAGGTATTGTATGCTGCACCATGAGGTATTGTATGCTGCACCATGAGGTATTGTATACTACACCATGAGGTATTGTATGCTGCACCATGAGGTATTATATACTACACCATGAGGTATTGTATGCTGCACCATGAGGTATTATATACTACACCATGAGGTATTGTATGCTGCACCATGAGGTATTGTATGCTGCACCATGAGGCATT